>NC_056728.1:1998045821-1998053321 GCF_019279795.1 Protopterus annectens | reverse complement strand
CCAACACCTGCAGCACACTCAAGTTAACATGTAATGTAGCATACTGTAATGCCATAGGTATGTAATAGGTTTACCTACAATCTGTCCCTATATATACCCCCCCTAATGTTAGGTTGTGTCCATAATGTGGCACCTGTCTGTGTTGTAGCAAGGCAGAACAGTACAGCTGTGCAGGAAGGAGAGTTAAGAGATTGTGGACCTGATGTCTGAATGTATGCCATATATATATATATATATATATGTATATAGATAGATAGATATATAGATATGTATATGTATATATGTCTACAGATATACAGGCACTTATATGCATATATATATATATATATATATATATATATATATATATATATATATATATATATATATATATATATATATATATATATATATATATATATATATATATATATATATATATATATATATATATATATATATATATATATATATATATATATATATATATATATATATATATATATATATATATATATATATATATATATATATATATATATATATATATATATATATATATATATATATATATATACACAACATAATATATAACTACACACACACACACACACACACACACACACACACACACACACACATATATATATATATATATATATATATATATATATATACATATATGTGTGTGTTTGTCTAGATATATACAAACACACACACATATGTATATAAATACATGTCCCCTATATTTCCATCACAGTGCTGCATGCTATGTGTGAGGGAACATCACTCATATCAATACACACACACACACACATATATATATATATATATATATATATATACAGTTGTAAGTGTGTGCAGCATGGACGGTTATGTCACATGTGAACCCCTTGTTGGGACAACATTGCCCTTGTCTGTGAAGGTGGGAATGGGCATTTGGGGAAAGATAGCAGGTGGGTTGGGTTGATAGAAAGAGAGGACAGCCTACAAGGGTGGCATATGACACATGGTGGGTAAACACCCTGGATCATGGGTGTGGTCTGTGATGTGGCATTCCCATGATCCCCCATATGGAAACAATGAGAAGTGGCCCCCACCCATTGCTAGTCACAACAGCAGCTTCACGGTCCTGAAGGTGCCTGGCCTGGAGGCTGAGCAGGAGGAGCATGTGGCCCTTCTGATTGTGTACTGAGGGCCTCAAGGTGCTGTAGCACATCACACATGTCTCTGTGGTGCTCCCTATGCAAAAGACCCTGGACCTGACCTCGGATGTCAGGATCATGTCTGTGTATGTCCTGGGGGGGACACCATCCCCTGAGGTGGTTCCACCTGAAAGTAGGGCTGGACCAGTAGATGAGGAGGCCCCAGGGTGGGTCCCACATAGGATGTGGCCTGGTAACATAGCCAAATGAGGTAGGAGAGGTGGTTCTGCTGGCAACTGTTTCCTAAACATGTTATTGTTTTACTGTTATAGAACATGTAATAATCCACACATTCCCAGTTCATGTGCAACAGCATGCATAGATATTGCCAATAACACATAACGACAGATGTGCAGCTATCACACACCAAACAGACTGCATGCATATATGGAACCATAGTGGCCCTTACAATGGCATGCAGGTGACATTGTCCATAGCAGGCCAGCAATGATAGTGTCCCCACAGGGAAAATGTCTACAAACACATAGCACAAAGCGTGGTACAATATTATATATGTCCCAATGGTAGGAAGCTAAAGCCATACCTATTGAGTTGTGGAAGCAGTTTGTTGTCATAGATATGGTGGGGAAGAGACAGAGATGTGTACTAAGAACTATGGTAACTTTGCTGTATGAGTTGCTCAGACCTGTTTCCATCTTTCTGTCTTTCAGGCAAGATGTCACACACCCGGTTACTGGTGTATTCAGTGGACAAAAATGAGGTAATCGTCAACCACCTGGTAGAGCACTACCAGGTACTCTTTGGCAAGACAGCCCTTGAGCAGCAGGAGTGGACCACCCTGTGGAACAATCTAGTCCACAGGGTTAATGATGTTGGGCTGCATAACCACAGTTATGAGCAGGTCCGGCATCATTGCAGCGACCTGCTTTGCAATGCCGTTCGGTGTGCTGCTGCAGTCTGGGGTGATCACCTCACAACAGGGGGGATCATGCATCCATCCCCTCCTGACATGTGTTGAGGAGCTGCTCACCAGCCTCGTAGCACCTGCCTGTCCACACATGCAACAACTGGCAGAGACCATAGTGGAGGTGGGTGCTACACACACACTGGCTGAGGAGCCTACAGTTAAGGCCACAGAGCACATCAGTAGTCCACTGCTGCGCATGCATCTGCATCTGTACAGGTAGATCATGCATATGTGAGATGTCATTTATGTAGGCTGTTGCTGCGTAGTAGTATTAAACAGATGTGCATAAGATGAGGTATTGAGGACTTGTACTGTTGATGTACTATAATGCTGCACCCACCCTGTAGCAATGCCACAGCTGTGGCTACTGACACCACATCTCTCACACACTGATGGAGGTCCATCTGGTATACCACCAAGGCAGCAGCCTGTAGCTGGTGAGTATGGTTAATGTTCATGCTTGCCAATACATCAGTCATGTGATGGCTATGGTATATTCCATTGACACATCTAACACACCTACCCATAATGCATGCCATACATGTTCATGTATTGTTGCTGTTAACTGCAATGCATCACAGTGGTGATCATGATGATGTATCTGAAGGGTATGTCAGACACCTGCAATATAACTAACATCCTGTCATTGTGAAATTTGTCCACAGGGAGGAACATAATGGTGAGACACATGGCCTACAACAGGGACATGTGTGAAACATCACCCTTATACAGTGCTACAACAGTGTATATACCAGTATTACAATGGCAACTGTTACAGATCTACACCACGGCATATCTTAACACTGTGGTCCACAACCCTTAAAATCTGCAATGTGGTCCCAACATGAGCAATGAGTGTGCAAAATGGAATCATTTGTTAGGGTAGCAAATATGGGGAATACATACCTTCAGAAACACTGGAAGCATATGTGTCCACACACTCCAGGTAAAATATAGTGGAAGCAGCTATTGAAGTACTGACTGCATGCATTTGTTTTGGAAATGCACCTTTCAGCAAGTACACATCCCCAATGTCACAAGTATTGGTCTGCTTCCAAGATGTTTGGCCATCAAATGTGCATACTTACCTGCAACAGAGGCAGGAGTTGCTTTCACACATCTTACAGGACATGGTATGGGTCCTATACTCAACAGGTAGCACCCATGAGCTGGACATATAACCATATCTCACCATTGCATATGCCATGGCAAACAGTGCAGACAGTCATTTATGTGGCAAGGATGTATGGGACTGGAATGATGTAGGAAATAAACAGATGGCCATCCAAGACAAATGATGTCACATATAGCAAACTGTCATGCGGGCATCCCAGTAATATGCCACAACACTGAGGGGGCTGCAGGAATGTGCAGTAAATACCGGCTGTGCAGTACCCGTGTCAGCAATTGCCTGGGCTCTGCACGTGTGTGGCCTATGGGTTAGGATAATCAGATATGACAGTTGTACCACAGGAAACATCAGCCAGGCCTCTCTACAGGTAGTGTATGCACAACAGAAGAGGTTCCCAACAGCCTTCTATTACAATTTGTACTAGTGTACCATGACCATGTTGGAAACCTACAGACAGTGTCATGTAAGATACATGTGCTGCACAACCAAGGCCTCACCCCACCTCAGCCCCCCCATCCCCATCTGTACTGTTCTGGTGCCAGTTTACATCTGTACATTTGCCATTCATTAGCTGGGACTAGGCTGTTACACATGGTGTTCAGTGTTTGGGACACTGCAAACTGACACACATGTGTAGGCCATAGTTGTCAAGCATCAAAAGCTGAAGGTGGGGAGGGGGTGTCATCATGACACACCAGTCCACTGGAGCAGGGATCCTAAGGATGCTATGAATGGCTGTATCTGCACACAATCAGGTTCAGTAACTGTGGCAGATGTAACCCTGACTCCACAGCAATAGTGATGGCAGTGTGTGAACTCCAAGGGATGTGCACATGAGTTGACCTTGCAAACATGCAGAGTTGGGGGACATGTGTAGGGCAGACTGACCATATACTGGCAAATGCAGATGGCTCATGCTAGTGTACCCCTGCCAGGAATAGTGACTGCTGTAGTACACATAACAATAGGTGCAACAAACTGTTATGATAAGGGCATGCACACGTATGCACCCACAAAATGTATGCATCACGGTCAGCACCTGCACACCTAACACATTTGTTAGACACTGCATGTGAATGTACAGGACATATGTCACATATCAGGTTCAGGTAATGTTAACATATGCGGTGATGTGGTCCCATGGCATATCAAGGAAGAGTCCATCATATCAATAAGGGTGTGTATACTCCCCATAGCCATGGTAAGGTTTGACGGTTGTCAGTGTAATAGTATTGTGTTGGTCATACATGCACCGCTGATGTTGAGATCTGTAAATCAGACAACAGGCATTCACAAATGACATCTGCCCACATATCATCTCAGGTATGTGTTGGACAAACACATAGGGGCTGTAAACATTAGAGCAGACATAACTGACACAGTAATACACATTCAGCAATGGTGTGTACATCTGTGAGGTATGGTGCACAGTACATAGCAGGGTGCAGAACAGGTGCACAGAAATACTGTGTAAATGGGCACAGTGTTTTCCAGGGGGAGGAACATCACCTACTAACACAGTCCATGCATCACACACATGTGTACTGTTGCTAGCATGGATTGACTATAGTTGCATTGCATACTGTTGAGTACCATATGTTATGCATGTTGACAGATGGGTAATGGGAAGTCTGTGTGTACTATCTTTGTGCAACCTCACCTGTAGGTGTGTGTGTGTGTGGGGGGGGGGATTTTGTCTGTAAGTGCAATCTGGTGGAGTGGAGGGGGTTTGATGCATGTAGGATGTGTGTGTGTGTGTGCATGTGTGTGTGTTTGTGTGGGTGTCCATGTATGCACATGTGTGATTGTGGGGTTGTTCATACGTCAGTACTTTCCTTTGGAATCATGCAGTACATGGACATGGACGGACACATGAGACACAGGAATACTTGTCTGATATGTAACCACATGACAGCTGACAGTATAATAAGGTCTGTAGCATGGAACATGCATTGGGAGGGAAACTAGACACCAGGTATACCCTTGAAATTGCAATCAGCAGAAAGGTGAACAACTACCCATGTATGCAGCACTACAGATGCATTGGGGAATTACTAGACAACATTGGGGAGTGTATCCATATATTACTGTTGTCCACATGATAAGTTGATTGAGCAACAGTTCTGGCATGTACTGAGCAATAATTACGTATGACACTCCAGTGCGTGAGGTTATGGAGTGTACGTAGTAGACCCTAACATATGGGGGCCATGCTCACGATGTCTAGACATACCCAGGGTGAACAGTGGATGACAGCAGTGAGGCCTTGTGAAACCTACTCCACTCAAGTCAAGGAGGTAAAGGAGTAACAAGTCTTGTGTTGCGATCACTTGTTTGGGCATTTAGAGGAATGATACGTTAATGAGTGGTATTAATGAGTGTATGTTACCAAGTGTGATGCAGGATGGGGAAGTTATGTTAATAAACTTGAGACTGTCTGTAAACTCAGGGACAGGTAGGTATTATGGTGGAATGTCAGTGTGTGTGTGTGTGTGTGTGTGTGTGTGTGTGTGTGTGTGTGTGTGTGTGTGTGTGTGTGTGTGTGTGTGTGTTTGCATGTGTGTATGTGTGTACTGTTATGCAATGCTGTACAGGTCTTAAAGTGCATTTTTGTTTTCCCCTCATAGGTGGCGAGGTGGGTCAGAGTCCTTCCTGTATGCAATCTGATGTTGGTGTCCATACAGACACCGAAAATGATAATTGGACTGTTGAGGCACAGGCAGGGTTGTCAGAGGCCTAAAATGCACCATCATTTGACACCCCCCTGTTATCCACCCCAATCTCACACAAAGTCACAGTGCCTATAGATACCTCGTCACCAGTGGCCAATGCACAGGGACAGTTGACAGTTGGGGGCATGGCACAGGAGACTGTGGTATCTATGCCTGCTGTGTCTGGACACAGCAGGCATAGCCGGATGTCCGGTAGGGCACCATATAGGCAGATGTAAACGGGGAGCTCATGGGAGGTCCGCTGGTCATCATGCCCCTGGCAGAAGTGGCACAACTGGTACCACCAGATGCATGTTTTAGACTGTCATGGGGGCACAGGCACATATGGAACTGTACACCAGACAGGGTCTGAGGCTGCAGAGGGCTGCTTTCTCATCTGTAAGCGACAACTTCCATGAACTTGCATTTGCCCTCCGTGATTATACCGAGGTCATGGATAGACAGTTGGGTGAGATGGTGAGCCTCATCGACCGTGAATTGTACATGCTAGAACATGTGGTGGGAGTGGGGAGAGGGCTGTGTGGATGTAGGCCAGCACCATCAATAGCTGGCTATCGATGTGGACGTGCAAAGACACCAAGCCACTCCCATAATGACAGTCCCATCCACAGCACTGCAGGGGGTTGCTGTCCACACCACACCACAGCAGGCCACATGCACATGGCCCTGGCCAGTCCCATGAGGGACCTGGTTCCATCGAACATATGCCATCATCAGGGGAGAATAGCACATTGGGATCTGTACCTGGATGTGCCCATGGAACCCCTGGCAGGCACAGTCCGTGAGTCCGGGGCCGGAGGCAGTGAATTGCACACGCTGCCAGGTATGGTCTGCAGCTGTCCAATAAACACCTGTGCAGGGCAGACACATGGTAGAACTGTGTGCATGCATACCCACACACTATACAAACACTCCTAGGGCAAACCCATACCTACACAAACCACATCACCATGCCCAAATCATCAAATTACAGCCCTCACCCACACACATGGTGTCAAGCGTATGGCCCACCTTTGGTCTCTGGTAAGCCAACAACATACCCTGTGCATATGAGGATACCTGTGCCACATCCCTGTCATCCATAACATCAATGCAGGGACAGGCTAATATGGTTCTGATGCACATGATGACTGTATTACAGTGTACCAATGTACTGCTGTGTAACATGCTGTCAGCAGTAATGTTTAATGCTTACATGTCAGGTAGTGTAGCTGTGCAGCCATGATGCATTATAGCTGTTAGTAACACTGAGTTATTGTGGTTTCCATAATGTTATCCATTTGCATTGTAGGTGTACATGTGTCAGCAGGAAGATGGTCTGCAGTCATATTCCATAAATGGTATGGCACTGTGGTGACACCATGGTGGTGACATATCCTGGGTACAGTTGAACACATGTCACAGGTCTGTATAAAAGTTACTGCCTGTGCCACATGGACAGGTGACCCCCTAGGACATGTATGATCAGCAACCTGATGTAGATCCCTCCACATACATGCACACTCTTACTTGGCAACACTACTT
>NC_056728.1:1997985821-1998038321 GCF_019279795.1 Protopterus annectens | reverse complement strand
AGGTGTCCAGTGGGGAACATAGTGAAGGAGCACTGTCTGCAATTATGTGCCTATTTGTTGTGATGGGACAGGGTGCCATGCCTTCTGTAGTCTGCTGCAATCACACCATGGTTACTATCTGTGGGCAATATGCACAGAGCTACCAACAAAGTGGTTGTTACCTAGCCGAGTGTGTTTTTGTATGAGACATGGGTTGAGACTGTTCTCTGGGTAATACAAGGGTTGCCTAAATTGTTCGGCAGTCCTTGATGTCACATGTAGGATTATGGATTGTCAACTCCAGCCTCTCTGCTGTTTGATGTCTGTTATCCTTGTAAGGTGGACATTGTGACATATAATAAGCCCAGCATATAAGAAATTTGCAAAACCCGCTCCACAATGAGTCCAGTTGTTACACACTCACAGATACCTTCAGCCAAGATACGAATGACAAACACAGACACACACACACGGCAAGTCTCACATAAGCCATATCTGGGATTGGAACTCCTACCTAACTAGTACATCAAATTACAACATTATGCAGTTATAGCACATGCCACAGAGATTACTGGGCTTTCTCCAAAAATGTATTTCAAAGTGAATGACATCAGCAGGCTTGCCAAAGAAGTGCAATGAAAGTTGTAGTGAATATGAATGGCCTCAAAATCATTGCTCCCTACACAGACAAACAAATACACACACAAACATCCACACTTGCCGTGTCTGGCAATAGAATCCCTACCTAATTATTATATCACACTACAGCAGTACACAGTCATAGCACGCGTCATGGAGATTACTAGGCTACCCCTTCCACAAAGGTGTATTTCAAAGTGAATGACATCAGCAACCTTGCCAAGGTTGGGCAATGGAAACTGTAGTTCATAGGTTCATAGGGCCATATGTTGATTCTAGGCTATCAGCCCTAAGGCCTATACATGCCTAGACATGACAATTCTCTGGCTATGACTTCTCACAATATATACTTCCCTGCACCTCTGTCTAGCAGGGGAGCTGACATGATCCCCAGGGTAAATGTCCTACCCCCTATCCAATCGTCCAAGTTCCTTTTGAAGAGGGCCAAAGAGGCACTCTGCTTGACATGTATGGGCAGTCTATTCCAGAGTCTGGGGAGTCTCTGGGTCAGGAGCACATCCCTTCTGCATGTATTTTTCATTGTGATGACAGGATTTGGACCCCTGGAGCATGTGGCTGTGATGGTCTGGAATTCTCTAGGTGTAGCATGTCCAACAGCTGTGGGTTTGACATGGCATGTTATGTTAAGCAGAGATCACCTCTGAGAACACAATATGTGACAGAGAATAGCTGGATGATTTTCAGATGGTCAGCATAGGGCATCTGGTTTAGGCCTGTGGTCATTTTGTGAGGTATGTCTGCAGCTTCTTGACTTGTTGCAGATGTCTTGTGAGGTACATATGTAGCAGGCCATTGTAGCCTGTACTGGGTTTCCTGAGAGATGCCTACAGTGGGACAATGGGTTATTTTTCCTGGATGTAAAGTCCTTAGTGGGAGATGTGCCACATAGCTGGGTTTCCTGACTGTTGTGGCGATGTGGTTATCAAAAGTGAGACCACTGTCCACCTGTGTCCCTAAGTTTGTTATCACACTTTAGGTGTTTAGTGTACTGCCACCTATGTGGTACTTCACAGGTACATGCCCCTTCCCAATGGGAATAACTATATATTTCTTGGCATTGATCTTGAGGCCATGATTCATGGCACCATGCGTGTCTTTCTGTAAGGCCCTTCTGTAGAATATCCACATCATGTGGGGATTCGATACTGGCTCCCAGTGTGCAGTCATCTGCAACCTTTGTTTGCTGGTGTCCCTTACTGTTGGACTGTACTTCAGACCAGTAGATGCCAGACAAGAGCGATGCTAGGACTGAAACCTAAGGTACTCCAACTGTCACTTGTCTGGGGCTTGGGTTGGTGTCACCTACATTTACAGTGTGGGCTGTGTCAATACAGGAGTTGGCAGCCCATCAGATGACACTGGGATTAATGGCCAGCTTGATACATTTATCCATGATTCCAGACTGGGAGATGGTGTTAAGGGCTTGGCGAGGTCTAGATAGGCTATGTGAACCACCTTACCCTAGTCTATTTCTCTGGAGATGGAGTCACAGTTGTCATTCAGGTTAAGGTGACATGAGTGGCCCTTCACAAACCAAACCTGGTTTGGGTCCAGTGTTTGCAGGTTGCCAATGCCTTTGTTTTAATTTCCATAATAATACATTCCATGGCCTTGCAGAGTAGGCACGTCATACTGCTGGAGCTGTAGTTCCCAGAATCCAAGGTGGATCCCCACTTGTGGACTGGGATAACTGTAGCTGTGCACCACACAGTGGGCATGAAGCCTGAGGTGTGGTTATGATTAGACATGGCCCATAGGTGAGGTGCAAGTGCAGTTTGTAGCTCATGTAGTACACAGCCCAGGATGTTGACTGGTCCCATGGCTGCTCTTGTCATAGCTTTGTAGAGTGCGGTTTTTACCTATGTGGCCATTATTACCGGCATATGCAAATCTATCCGTGTTGAGATGGGCCCTTTGTGGGTGGGGAGGGGGGTGCAGTTGCCACTGAATCAATCTGCCAGGATATTGTCAATATCCCTGGGAGGAGTAGATTTTGTACCATCCTGTTGTAGCTCACAGCAGTTCTGAACATTGCCATTTAGATTCCTCACATAGCTATGGAACAGCTTGCAGTTGTCTTTGGCATCCATGGCTATATTATGTTCATAACTAGCCTTTGTGGATGTTATGAGGGGGTCTCTGCCTTCTACTGTAGCTGGTAAGGGAGTATTTTGCACCCTGGAAATTCTCACATTTCTGCATGAGTTTCCTCCTTTTGTTGTGCAGTATGGCAAGGGGCCACCACATTGGCATCCTTTTCTTGGATGGGAGCATCTTGGTTCACTATTGGATGGCACGATTTATGCACAAGTGGATGTGCTCATACAGTGCCTTCAATTATGATTCTGCAGTTGTCCTTTCAGTTCCCTTTTGCATGGGTGTCATGATGTTAGTCACATCTGATATGTGTAACATGACATTGGCTTTGGAGATGTGTGTTATGGAGGTGTCCTTACTGGGGTGTGGGGAGGTATGTTGATGTTAAGGGTAATTAGCTCATGGGCATACCTGACCACCAATGGGGTGACCATAGGTGTAAAGCATTGATGTCCCATGTTGGTCATGACCAGGTCTAGGATATTTGAGCCACTGGTGGGAAAATGAGTTACTTGATCCAGGCCACTGGGAATTATGACTTCTAAGAACCGTTGGGCACACATGTTGGTCCACAAGTAGTTTTCCCAATTAATGGCAGTGTAGTGTAACTCACACAGTATTAGGGTGTTTGCTTGTATCATAATATTTCATAGTATATTTCAAAGGCTGTAGTGGGTATCATGGGGCATGGTGGGGGATCCGTAGCAAGCTATACAATTTGGAATGCAGTCTAACCTGCTGTTATTTGTACCAGAGGTATTTCAGACACATTCTGTTGGGCAAGTAGCCTGGTGGAGTGAATATCCTTGGTGAATATGGACACTCCTCCACCTTTATTGTTTTGGTCCTGGTTTGGTGGCCAATAGGTGTGGTGAGAGCTGCACCTGGTATAGCAGGGGTGCTCTCTGGAGGCTTGGATCAGGTCTCTGTTTATGCACAGTTATCAATGTTCTCCATTTGTAGGTGTGTGTAGTGACTGTGAATGGCCAAAAAAAAAAAATTGTTCCCTTCACACAGACTACCAAATACACACACACAGAGTTTCACAGTTGCTATGTCCGGACATAGAATTTCTACCTAACTAGTTTATCACACTACAGTATTACGCAGTTATAGGACATGCCATGGAGATTACTGGGCTATTCCTTCCCCAAAGGTGGATTTTAAAGTGAATGACATCAGCAGGCTTGCCAAAGAAGGGCAAATGAGGTTGTAGTGACTGTGAATGGCCTCAAAACCGTTGCTCTCTACACAGACAAATAAACAAACATCCACACTTACCATGTCTGGGAATAGAGCTCCTACTTAACTAGTTCATTACACTAAAGCATTACGCAGTTAAAGGGCATGCCATGGAGATAACTGGGCTACTATTTCCCCAAAGATGTATTTCAAAGTGAATGACATCAGCAGGCTTACCAAAGAAGTGCACTGGAGGTTGAAATGACTGTGAATGGCTTCAAAAGCATTGCTCCCTACAGAGGCAAGTGAACACACACACACATCCACACTTGCTATGTCTGGGAACAGAACTCCTACCTAATGAGTTCATCTCACTACAGTATTATGCAGTTATAGGATGTGCCACAGAGATTACTGGGTTATTAGTTCTCCAAAGGTGTACTTCAAAGTGAATGACATCAGCAGGTTTGCCAAAGAAGAGCACTGGAGGTTGTAGTGACTGTGAATGGCCTCAAAAGCAATGTTACCTACACAGACAAAGAAACACACACACAGACATCCACACTTGCCAAGTCTGAGAATAGAACTCCTGTCTAACTAGTATATCACACTACAGCATTACTCAGTTATAGGATGTACTACGGAGATTACTGGGCTGCTATGTCCCCAAAGGTGTATTTCAAGGTGAAGACATAAGCAGGCTTGCCATAGTAGGGCAATGGGGAGGGCAGTGTGTGTGCATGGGCCATAACCCATTCATCTAGAGGCAGACACACCACACTCAGGCACACACAGGTTTATATTCCACAGGTACGTGTATACAACTGCTAGATGACTACTGACTTTTACAGTCGTGTTGCACAGTTAGCACTAGCACCGCAGACACTATAATGCTGAGGGATTCCAGAGGTAAATGTCTACAGTGATTGACATTTGCACATCATGTGGTTTTAGCCAATTGGATGTACACTGGGTGGGACAGGCCTCATGATGGAAGGCTCTTTGTCACTGTCACTTTTTTCCATACATCTATGTATGTGTACTTTTGGCCTATTACAGTGTGTTGTCCTTGGATATATGTGTGTGTATTCCTAGCCAATGTGTGAGCAAAGCATGACTGGTGTGTACTGAGGAGTGTATGTACTAACATCTTTAACTGTCAGACATATATGGTCCACTGATGTTGCCAGACATGGGCTTCATTTCTTTGTGTGTGAGCATGCCTAGTATGACCTTTTAGCATTTTGTTGTCTGACATGGCCTTCATTTCTCTAAGTGTGGGAGCATGCCCAGTATGACCTTCTGTATTGAATGTGTGAATCCATTCCAGGTAGATTGTATTCCAGTGCAGACTTCTGTGTTCTACACCTCCAGCTAGCAAACTGTTTCTGTAAGATATCTGTAGATCAGTTGACAATATGGGGTCAAAATGGCCAAAGGATAGTGGGTTACTGTAGTTAATTGTGTCTGTGCTGCTTCTGCTGCATGGTTCTGGTGTTAGCAGAGATATTCAGACATATGGACTGTTATACACTGTGATGTTGTATGTCATCAAGTACTGTCAGGTAGACATATTTGCTTGCAGTGATGTCCTGGGGAACACAGGGTGAATGCAGCTGTGTCCAGTATTGTGGTCAGGAGCCTACATATTCTTGCACACTAATGCCATTCTGGAGGGAAAGCTGCAAACATTTGCTGCTGGGTCAGTATAAATGGTTCAGCACCTTGGTAAAGTGGAGGCAGAGGAGCCCGTGCTTGTACATCCATCAACGTGACAGTATGGCCATATCTTGCTGTGGTGATAACTCATAGCTGTACAGATTCACACAGGTTACCCAGAGGCTGGGGTCATAATTCTGGACATTACCTCTACACATTGTGGTTTAGGAGCAGGTCTGTAGCCACCTATTCTTGTGTTTGCAGCCAGGGATAGTATGTGCACACGACTGAGTTTCAGACTTCACACACCATGTCGCCCATGCTCCCACCCCCCCCTCTATTATTCTATCCTTTTCCATACATTATGTGAACATTCTCTAATATTTTCCCTATAGTTATCACCTCATCACAGCAGTAATTTGGTGTTGGTCCACAGTTCATGCAGTAGGACATGGTGGACATGTTACTGTGATTTGTACACATGGCCTTGCATTTGGGTTCTTTGGACTGTGTTATGTTGTTATTTGGGAGTCCATGACATAACATATATTGGCAGTACGGGTGAGACATAGGCCTTTGGCAGAGGACTGTAGGCTATTTGATAGTGATGCAGGCCAGGTGTAGCAGGCCGTTGCACTCTGTCAGTACTACAGTTCCAGACTGCAATACACTGTATTCCCCTGGGGTGACAGGGTAGGTGTGCAAGGTGTTCATGCCAAGACTTTCTCTCAGTATTGATCCAGTGGTTTGGATGCTGGCAGGGTGCTGCTTACAGCTAGGGACACACCTGCATGGGACATCTGCTCTGTATGCTGAATTCCTTTGCTATTGCCATACAAAGGTGGGGGTCATATTGTACTCATTCCCAACAGCAGGGATAAGACCAGAGAGGTACCTGTGGGTGGTGGTTGGGTGAGCTGGGTGCATGTGTGCTATGGACACTACTTGCATCTGACTCACAGATATGCATGGGACATTCCATTTATGCTGGTTTGTGCAGGGACATCAGCTGTTTCTCAATACATCATTCCAATAACCTTTGTGTTCTGTCAGTGCTTGGCCATATGGCATTGGTATTCCCTACTACAAGCCCAGATAATGTGCTGCAAACCTGTATGTACAATTCCAAGGGTGTGTCCATTTGACAGTTACATATTATACACTGTCTGTCAGGGGTACTTCCCCCTGTGTACTGCTTGGATATCTAGGCTGACAGTCATGCCATGTCCATCTTTCAGATGGTGACACATATACTTCCAAACATTTACAATGGCTTACTGCTGGAATGTGTTATACTGGGAAGCATTGTGTTTGGCTTGGCCCTGTCATCGGCAGTACTTGGCAATGGGCCACCAGGACAAACCTCACCATGCAAACATCCTGACCACTCTCACATAATATATAGCACACACCAACCTAACACATGCTACAATCTATCCTGCTACCTTGGCCAGCTCAGGTAATCTGTGCTCCACTGCTATTATAACTACACATACATGTTACTACATTTCTACACAGGATTGGGGGGGCACCCCTGTGTGTTACTATGTGTCTACATAGGATTGGGGGCATACCTTACTGTTACTACATTTCTACATAGGATGGGGGGCACACCTCACTGTTACTACATGTCTACAAAGGATTGGGGGGGCACACCTGACTGTTACTACATTTCTACATAGGATTGGAGGGGCCACACCTGACAGTTACTACGTGTTTACATAGAATTGGGGATGGGAGCACAATTGACTGTTTATACATTTCTACATAGGATTGGGGGGGCACACCTGACTGTTACTACATGTCTACATAGGACTGGGGCAGAGCACACCTGGCTGTTACTACATTTCTACATAGGATAGAGGGGGCACACCTGACTGTTACCATGTGTCTACATGGGATTGGGGGGGCACACCTGACTGTTACTACATTTCTGCATAGGATTGGCACCTGACTGTTACTACATTTCTACATAGGCTTGGGGGGCACACCTGACTGTTACTACATTTCTACATCGGTTTGGGGGGCACACCAGACTGTTACTACATTTCTACATAGGATTGAGGGGCACACCTGACACTTGTACACATTTGCTAAGACTGTACTGGTATGTCAGGTGTTCCATTTCATTTTGTATTCTAACCTATCATGCTGACCAGAGGCATATCAGTGTACTACAGGTCTTAGGTTTGACTGACCTACATTTCAGTTTCTGACTTCTTACCTTTCAGAACTAACATTCCACTGCCTGACCTGTTGTAGTCTGTCTGTGTTGGCCTGGGGGGGGGGGGTTACCCATAGCTATCAATCAGAGGCCTTAGCACAGCCTTTGTTTGCGTTTATCTACACCTGTCCTGCTGGCTGAGACTGTTGTTGGGTATGTGAGCCTCCCTGACTGGCATGTGTGTGTCTTATGGACACACAAGTGGCCCAGAACAATTCCTGCAGTGGGTTCTGTCACCTTGTCTAGTACTGGCTACTATGGTGACACCAGTATTTGTTCTAGATCTCATGCTGCCACTCTAGGTGTCTACTCTCTGCTGGCATCCCATTCTGCCACCCGATTCCCTTGCATGCTCACATCCATACCATAGATACAAGTAACAACACATACTACTGCATTCGGCAATTAGTAGGAAGAGTGATTTACTTTGTGGCTGTGCCAGTAATGAGGATGTTGCTGGAGGGCTGACTATGTTGGATGCACATAGCACACTCCCTATACATGGTTAAGCACAGGTAGTGTCATGTTTGGCATCCCTTTTACTGTATGTGCGAGTCAGAGAGAAGTGTCATTCCCTTGGTCCCTTCTGTGTCAGTGTATGTGCTATGCATTGCCTCTTTGTCAAGGTCAGGGCATACTGGGCATGCCTCCTTCTTCCTACTGGGGCAGGCTCAGGTTATTCCTCCTCCAAGTCACTCTGTGCCTGTGCAGGCCTTGGCAATGGTGGGGGGCTGTGTGGCCCTGCCCCATGCTGTTCCTGCTGCAGCTGTTTCTTCAGGATCATATTGTGCAGCATAGCACATACGATGACAAAGTTGCAGTAACTAACATTTGGGTACATGTAGCTGGTGAGTATTACAAGGCTCCACCGGATGTGTCCAGGCACCAGAACCGTGACTTGAGCATCCCAAACACATGCTCTATTATGATTTTGATCTGTGCGTGTGCCTCATTATGGAGTTCTTGTTTGGGTGTGTGTGCATTTCTGATGGATGTCATCGGTCACAGCTCCAGTGAGTAACCAGCATCCCCCACTAGTTGACCGTAAGGGATGTCCCCATTGGCAAATCTCTGGTACAGCTGGGTCAGGTGCCAGATGTGGGAGTCAGGATAGCTTCCAGGGCAGCTAGCACACACATTCATTATAATGCCCTGGGCATCACACATGACCTGGCAGTTGATGGAAGGGAAGCCCTTGCAGTTGATGTAGACCCTACCCTGCTCACCGGCTGGTGCTATGATGCATATGTGCATGCAGTCTATAGCACCCACTACCTCAGGGTATTCTGCTATTTGGTGGAAGAGACGCATATTGCTGGCCATTGCTTCACGGGTGTTATGGAAATATAAGTGCTCACCGGCATGTGCTGACAATGCATCCAGGAACTGGTGGAGTACCCTGGATGCTGATGCCTGTGAGATCCCCATGATATCCCCAGTTGGCCTTTGGAAGGTACCTGTGGCTAGAATTCTTAGGCCTACACATACCTTGGTATTCACTGGGATGGATTCCCCTCTCTTAGTTCTGTGTGTCAGCCATGGCAGGCACAGCTCAACAATTTGCTGTAGGAAGTCCCTGTCCACCCTATAGCGCTCCACTATCTCCAGCTGATGTAACCCCTGGTAGGTTACCCTGGGTCTGTACACTCTTCTCTGTCCCCTCACTGTGCGTTGGTGGAGAGCATTCTCATCCTCACCACCCTCAGCCTCTCCCACATGTTGATGTATTATAGCTGCTGCAGCACCTATCATTTTGTTGCTTTTGTTTGTTAAAATTTCCCCGCTTGTATACACCGGTGGTGTAGAGTATGTGGGAAAAAACAGAGGGAAAGGTGTTTGCATAGTTTATAGTAGTGTTCTGGGCTGGGCTGGCTGCTGCCTGTGTAATTGGCTAATTCTGATATATTTCATCTGCCAGCTATGCTAGTTCTCCTTGATTACCTTCCAACTGCTGTTTTCCCTTCCCATTGCCTTCCTGTTTAAGCCTGGGGTCATGCCGCACAAACACAGTGCTCAAATGTGCACAGAGCTGCTATTTCCTGGATTACTTTTTTTTCCCTTTAAAACAAGGTGCACAGCGCGCACACATGCTTAGGCAATGTAAAGAGTGCTAGGCAGCCGCAGACACACCCCCTTGCTTAGCTCTGCTAAGCTAAGGGTAAACCCGAGCCACAGGGCTCCAATAAGCTTACAGTATGCCTGACACACCCCCTATGATGTCAGCTAACTCATAGGCTTGAACCATACTACTCCTGCACTTACACGGTTGGGTGCTGGCTAGCATTATGGGAAAATCTGGGATTCAGTATCATTCCCCTCATTTACATAGGATTGCCTGCTAATGCATAGTTGCAGGTCCCACACTGAGCCTTCCCCTTTAATAACCACTATTCACTGGCCATTTTGTCTTCTGCCTGCCATTGAGTATAATGACAAAATTGTGATTTTTATTAGAATGCTTATTTCAGTTTTTTTTATATATATTTTCAGCTCGATCCCATTTGCGAGCCACTGCCCTATGCTTAAACAGCGAAAATTGAAAAAAAAATAAAAGTTTATTTTTTGCCAACTGTTTTCCATGCCAATGGCCATATATTTGGCCATTGGCATACTTTACACATACTATACACCCTTTATTTGGAGCTGTCATGGCTCCGTTTTGATGTTTACAGAAATGTACTTGGTTACTAACTGAGTACATTTTTGCACACTACACTAGTCCTACACGGCTGACTGACAACTTCCTGGATTGCAAATTCACCTCATTTGCATGGTTTATACCTGCAAATGGGGTTATTTGCATGCAGGAGCTGTGTCCATGCAGGAATAGTGCAGGAGCGCTTGTGCACGTCCATGGAGCTTATTCCTGGATTGCATGGCGGCCATATTGCCTTCAGGAGTTCCTGCACTATTTCTGCACACCGTGCAGAGCTTGTTGAGTCCAGGGGTAGTCTTTATCAATATTAGATACAACAGCATACAACTGATTCAGAAAAGTTTTTGTATCTTTCAACACATTACTACCCGTATTTAAAACAGGCTATACATTTTTTTCCACATATATAGATAAGGGTTCTGTCACCCAACCAATACTCGAGATGATCGGCCTCATGGGTGGATGAACCATGCTTTTATGTACTTTTGCTAGCCTGTATAATATCGGGACTGTAGGAAATTCCAGATTAAAATATTTAAACAAGTCTTCTGTGATTAGCCCTGTCATACACATATCAAAAACTAAAAACAATACTCTTTCCATCACCCCCTGAAAGAAACTACGAGAAATGCTTAAAAAATACAGTAGTGTCACTTAAATGTTCAAACATTTGTTGATAATAAAAGTCTTTGTCCATGACTATAATCCTGCCACCTTAATCTCTTGGCCAGATTTCTATACAAGTCATTGTCTTAAGTTCATTTAAGGCCTCAAACTCAGATTTACTCAAATTATAAAAAGATGCACTACGGCCTCCATCATATGCATCTCATATCTGTTTATGGCAGACGAGCAAAAACGTATCAACAGTTGGGTCGTTTTTAGACACCCATGTGCTGGATTTCTTAAATTCTCTTACAGAGCTAGTGTGGGCGGGGTGGTCAGAAAAATTCTCTTTAACATTAAATTCCTACAAAATAATCTTAAATCAGTTAAAACATCAACCTAATCTGATCTCTTTACTGGAACAAAGGATAACCCCTTGTTCAGCAAAAAAACACTTTGCAGATGTTAAAGCAAAAGAAGATAAGTTCAAAACAAGACTATTTACATCTTGTCCCTGACTCGCGTAGTCATATGTGTCGCCTCCATGCTCTGAAAGCATCGATTAATCCCTGTCCTGGTTCTGCTCCTCAATTGCTCTTTGGTTTTTATTGGAAATGGCCCCTTGAAGGAAAAAGGAGCTGGGTTTACTAAGAAGGCTGTATTTACAGCAATATTTACTGCTTCTGATGTTGAAGAAGTCAAAGCAGCTGCCATATTCATTCCTGACACTCCTGTAGTCCTATCAGGCATTGCTACAGGTATTGATGACACTGGTGCCATTTCTAAGTCAACAGATACTTGTGTTGCCAATACAGGAGCTGTTTGTACTTCATTATTTGTTATACAATCCCCTCGCTCTGGGCCAGGAAAAAATAGCATCAGTTTTAAAATCATTCAGGTCTCTTAAAAGTTTTATAGTCTTTGTTGCGCATAGCCTCCCTTCATAGTTCACAATAGCATCGTGTAGAATATCCAACCGATCCCCAATCACCTCTATTGGAAAACTGGCACAAATAGTCACTTGCAGGTCCCTGATTTCAGTCAGCAACTACTTTTCTTGTGGCAGAAAAAATCAAGTAATAATTTCATATAGTCCATACTTAACGTCAAATTAAGTGCCTGTCATTGTTGCAAAAGTTCTGGGTAGGTATTCCCATAGGTGGGCATATTCAAAACTCTTAGCCCCCCTGGGAACTACCTTGTGATACAGTGCAACTTCATGGTGAAACCTCTGCCATTGAAGTCATTTAAAGTTGTACAATTTGTTCTCCAGTTCCCTCACTCATCTATTAAAGGAATTCTCTGTATCGTCATTTACAGTGCCATTAGCATCTCCTTGCTCCATTACTGAATCAAAGAGAGGATTAGAAGCATTACTTAAAATCCTGTTCAAATGATCAAGTTGTGATGCTGTATACCATTTAACTTGATTGTAATCCAGATCTACATTCCGTCCTTCTGCCATACTCCACAACCAAGTCACAACCAACTATCACAAGAAGAAACAAAGCAGAATATGTGGACAAAGGCTCGATAACAGTAAAAATCCAAATATCAAAATAAAACAAAATATCGAGCCATACAGAAATGTCTAACACACTCATATTTAAGCTACTACAACCCATCAAGTCAGCAGAATTAACAATTAGCATTCTTAAAGGGACATGTATACACCTTCTCTAAGACTGTTTTTCAGTACTTTTGTATGAGTGTTATGACAGCGAAAGTGCTTCCTGCACTTATCTTGCTTATCTTCAAGCTATATGTTAAACCTACAAAGGGAAAGTAGCAGTCCACAAAAATCACTAAAACTGATAGGCCAAAAAAGAGCCATAAAGACAATAAAGTGGACTATTGAGGATAAAAAAGAAATTAAGTATTGTTTCTATTATGCAAGAAGTCCAGAATTTCCAGACAGAAGATATACAAAAAGAATGAGTGAAATTAGAGGAAAGAAAAATACTTCCATAAGAAAAAGCTTCAAATTAAAGTTTGCATTCATTAATAAAACATATTTATGAAAAACATTATATAAACCCAAAACTTTGGGCCGTTTGGAAAAACAAGAGACAAAGGAAGTGCAAAAATAAAAAGAACAAAATATAGAGACTTTTAAAGGTATAAAAAAGAAATATGGACATGGGAAAGAAAGAGAGATCTGATATGGTACAATATTTATGCAAAAGAAAAAAGCTAAATGAATCAACACAAAAAGGCAGCCACCAAGATATTTGAAGAGAAATACAGAGAAATGCATCCATTTACAGAAAAATAAGGAACATAGAACAGATGATTAGTAAAGCAGAAGTTAAAAAAATAGATGAAGTTACAGAATGTTTGCAAAGTAAATGATTGAGTGCAGAATGTCTAACACAGGTTTCATCACAGCATGATGAAACAGCAAGTCCTCGAAATAAGGAGAAACAAAAGGAGCAGGAGACATCTGAAGAAAAAATATGGACATGGGAAAAAAAGTTTTAATGTAGTGCAATATTTATGGAAAGGAGAAAGCAAAACTAATCAACACAAAAAGACCAGCACCAAAGATAATTGAAGAGAAATACAGGCAAAGGCATCTGGACATGGGCAATTTTACAATACAAAAAAACAAGAAAACAAAGAGGAAAAGTAGAAAAGAGGATTAGTAATGGAGACGTTAAAGAACTAGAAATGGAGGTTATGGATTACCTGTGAAGTGAAGGATTTAGTGTAGAAAATCTATCTTAGATAACATCACAGCAGGATAGACCAAATGGATTCCCAAATTAAGAAGAAACTAGTGGAGTGGGAAACATCAGATCAGTTGCCATATGAAGATACTTTGCAGCCTTTCATAGGAAACCAGTACAAATGTTCAATTTAAATTGCACAGCAAATGAAGGAACAGGAAGCTGTGGCAACTCTGATGCAGTCAGTGTTATGGAGTGATAGGCCAGTGAGATGCCATATGAAAGAACAATGGATGATACAGTAGGAAACTGAAGAAAATGTGGCACTGGAAGGTGCTCTGCAACTTTCTATATAATGCCTGCAGGAAATGGAGAACAAAGAATGTGCCCTCAGTTTAGAAGAAAATGATCTAAGAGAAGAGTTGCATGATTTAATAGAAATGGAAAGACATATTAAGATCAATGAAATAAATAGACTGCAGAAAGTCAATAAAACCCAAAAGGTTACAAGTTTGATAAAACAAATGAACACAGTAATTAGGACTGTCAGCAGAGATTCATGTGCTATAACAGAAGTAAATAGGATATTTTTCGGCGCAGTAAATTAATAACAGATAAAGTCTTACCACAAAAACACTGGGTAGTAAGGGAAAGGAAGGGGAGAAATCAAATGCCATCATGGAAGTATCGGATAGAGAAAACTATAAACCAATTAAGACAAGAAGTGTTACTGTTAGAAAAGTATAGAACAGATCAACAAAAATACTCAGAAAGATGGACATGATAAAAGCAATGAGTAGTATCAGAACAGATCAGGATCTATCATGCAATATCACAAATAATAAACTAAACATTTCAGCACAGGTAAAAGATATGCAGATAACTATAAATGAAAAGTACAAACTAACCAATTTATTGATGACCCAAAAAGGTTTTATAGACAACTGGGAAACAAGGCAAAAGAAATTGAAACACCACCAAAAAAAGAAGAAATAGTTACATTTTGGAGAAATACCTATGAAGATCTTGTAGAAAGTACAGTTGTGTAAAATTTCACTATAACTGTAGATGCCTTTCTCTTCACTGTTGCAGTATTCATTACATTGGGAATGCCACACCAAGGATGGCCTGAGGTCTGACCAGTATACTAAAGCCTTTAAGTTGCTTTAAGGTATGCTGTACATCACAGGTATGTTCCTTCTGTAGCATAGGACATAAAAATGATGTATGGATTTACCATCCTCAGACCTGACAGCCCCAGTAGGAATGCCAGTCCCAGAAAAAGAAAAGGTAATCAGTATATCCAGAAGAGAAATGGAGCAGGGGTTGGAAGGAGGTAGGGGATACTGTAACAGTGAAGAGCAGGACATCTATCATTATGGTGAGATTTAACACAACTGCACTATGTCCTTCCATTTCACTGGTGTAGTATTCATTACATTAGGGAGAGTGCCAAAGCTCTGGAAGAAACTTGGGAAAAGGAAGGACCAGCAGGGCACTCTAGGAAGCTATGACGGATGTCCCTAGCAAAACCAGCTCTACATCTGGAGATTCCATCCAGTTTGCAGTGCTTGGTAAATACATGCACAGAGGTTCAGGTAGTTGCCTCAAGAATAAAGTTAGTATCCAAATCCTTGAAAAAAGCACCAGAAGAAGCCAAAGCCATAGTAGAATGAGCTTTAGCTCTTAGCATCAAAACAAATAACAAAATGAAATGGCTTTTGAGGTCCAAGAAGAAATAGTCTGCTTGAATACAACTAATCCCAAGGAACAGGGATGAAAGGAACCAAAGAGCTGATCAGATTTCCTAATAGTCTTAGCCTTAGCCAAATAAAATCCGAGTTGTCTATGCACATCCAATGTGTGTAGTACCTTCTCACTAGCATATCGTGGAGAAGGGAAAAAGTGGGAAAATAAACAGACTGATTAAGGGACAGCTCATTCACCACCTTGGGTACAAAAAAAGGATTAGTAACAAGGACACCCTGTCTTTATGAAACACCAAAAGGAGGACAAGCCATAAGGGCTTGAAGCTCAAACACCCATCTGACAGAGGTAAGGGCTAACAAAAGAAGAGTCTTCCAAGAGGAATGTTGCAAGGAAGCTGAAGCTGCAGGCTAAAAAGGTGCCAGAGTCAATTTTTTTCCAAAACAAAATTAAGATCCCGGGGAGAAGGAACAGGCTTCCTGGGAGGCCCAATATAATTGAAGCCTTTTAAGAATTGTTTAGCCTCAAATCTAGATGTTAAAGGAGGAGATAAAGGCAGACCAGCAAAGATAGGTGATAAGTGGGTCTTAACAGAAGAATAAGCCAACCCAGCATTTAGCAATTCACACAAATAAGAGAAAATCAAAGGAACATACACAGAAAGTGGCTCCAGGTTACAAGAAAGACACTAAACAGAAAATTTATTCCATTTGGATAAGTAGGACTTTCTAGTATTGGGTTTCCTGGCCTCCTGCAGGAGCCTAAGCATGTCCTCGGAAAAAAAGTTGTCTAATCCTAACACCCACAGTGTCAGTTGAAGAGTGGACAGGTGGGGATGGATGTGAGGTCCACCCTGTGAGGTAACTTGTGATGATTGCCATTGGCTAAATGCAGAAGAAGAGGTGACCGATACTTTCTTGGCCAAAAGGGAGTCACCAAGATTTTGGGAGTATCCTGTTGAATTTGAAAAGGACATTTGGAATGAGGGAAAGGTGAGGGAAAGAATAAAGAAACAACCCCTATCAAGAAAAAGAGAGAGCATCCATCTTCCACACTAAAAGACCTGGGACTCTGGCACAAAATAGAGGAAGTTGTCTGTTCGAAGGGAAGGCAAATAGATCTATTTGAGGAGCATGCCACTGATGGACAATGACCAGAAACACATCCCAGTGAAGCATCCATGGGATTGAGTTAAGGACCTGCTCAGAGTATCTGCCACAATGTTTTGACATGAGGGAATGTAAACTGCCTGAAGAATCACTTGATACTAGGCAGCAAGATCCCACACCAGGAGTGCCAACTGGCAAATAAGACAAGATATTGTCCCCCCTGTTTGTTTCTTACCTCATCACTGTGACATTGTTTGTAAATACCTTAAGAGGTACTGGGGGTGAAAGAGTATGAAAAGCCTGAAGCACCAGCAGAAGAGTTCTCAGGTCTTTGACACTGATGTGATCTTTCTGTTGAAGAGGCTACCACACCCCCTGTACCTTTAGGGATCCAAAAGCTGCTCCCCATCCCATGTCTGAAGCATCTGTGAACATATTCTGAGAGGGAAGAGGAGGATGAAAAGGGAGCCCTGGATTTAGAGACAACTGCTGGATCCACCAGTTTAGTTCCTTCTTGAGACAAGGTAGAAGAGGGACTACAAATTCAAGAGGATGCACATTTCGAAGCCAAACTGACTTCATTAACCACTGAAGCTTTCTCATGTGCAGTTTGGCCAAAATGAGCATAGGGATGGTGGATCCTATGAATCACAGAGCTTTCAGAAAATACCTGACTGTAACAGAGGCCAGAGGGAGAAAAGAATGAAAAAATGAAATGAGTGTTAAGGCCTTGGGAGGAGGCAAGGATACCAGCTTAGACACTGTCTGAATCATGCACTCCAGAAAAACATGGTCTGGAAAAGGATTCAGAAAAGACTTTTTGATGTTTCTTGTGAAACCCAGGTTTTGCAGAAGGGAAATTGTAAAAATGAAAATTTTGCAATAGGATCTCTGGAAAGGATTCCTGAAACTGAAGGTTTTCCAAGTAAGAAAATACTTGGATCCCCTGAATCCTTTAAAAAGCAATCACAGGAGTGAGGTAGTTGGTAAATACCCTTGAGGCAGTAGAAAGGCCAAAGGACAAAGGGGGGAACTGAAAATGCCAGGAAGCAAGAGAGAAATACAAAAACGTCCTGAAAACAGGATGAAATGGAACATGGATAAAAGCATCCTTGAGATCCAGAGACACCACATAACCCCAAGGAAGCAGAATAGGGAACAAAGTCTGAAGAGACAACACTCAAAAGGAGGGCACCTTCAAAAAAGTGTTTAGATGAGAGAGGTCTACAATTGGTCTCCAAGTACCCTCTTTCCTGGGCACTAGAAACATCCTGGAGTAAAATCCCCTCCTCCTTTGAGACACAGGCATCTCTTGAATAGTACCCTGAGTCAAAAGATCCTGAAACACCTCTGGAAAGAATGATAGTTGTTCCCAAGGGAACTATGGAATACCCATAAAAGGGGGAAGGTATTTCCAGACCATGAAGTACCCCTGGCGAATAATGGATAGGATACAGGAATCATGAGTAATCTGTAGTCAAACAGGAAGAGAGAAAGAAAAATGAAGAGAATGAGGAAAGTGGATAGGAAGAATAGGATAGTCAGACAGTACCTGGTTTATCTGGAAAAGGAGGCTTCTGATGCATAGAAGTCTGATTCGCTTTAGCAAGAGGAACCCACTTACCACCCTTTTTACCCTTAGAAGGCAGGTGAGATTGCCTGGGAACAAAAGCTGATTTACTGGGTTAATTTCTCTGGAATGTATGCACAGAGGAAGTAAACGCATGTTTAAGTTCCTGAAAAGCCTTACCCTTGTCCTGAAGGGACTTAAACAAAACAGCAGCAGCTTCACCAAACAAGTGTTTGTTATCAAGAGGGGCATCCATCAACTTAGCCTTAATATCATCAGGCAAAGGTTGAAGCAGAAGCTAAGAATACCTCCTCATCACTGACCTAAAAGGGCAGGCCTAGAAGAAGCATCTGCTGCATCATAACTACACTTGGTGGAATTATGAGCCATCTGGGAGGAAGTCCATAACAGGGAAAGGGCAGAAGTCTTACCCTTAGAGTCTGGAATGTAAAAAATAACTGACAAGCCTGAGATAAGAATGCCAACAATACCTGTATATATAGGTTTATAGATTCATAGGTGTTTACTAGGCTAACGACCACAAGGGCCTTTTGAAGCCTAGCCCTGCATCCCAGATCTCTGACAAGTTCTGATATCCTTGATAAGTGTAAGCAGACACTTGGGAGATGAAACATTTACAAGCAGGGGGCTGGTAGATGAACCATTTACAGGTTCCCTGTGTCTATTAGAGACACAGGTGCCAAACCAAGGATGAATTTCCTGTTCCCCATCCAGTTGTCCAAGTTGCACTTGAATTGGGCTAGGGTGGAACTCTTCTTCATGTGGAAGGGGAACCTGTTCTAGAGACAGGGTAGTATCTGGGATACATACCTGTCTATCTGGCAGTCCTATTTATGTCATAGGCAAGGTCTTTGAATGGGTAATTCTGAAAGACTTTAGAACAGCTAATTCTGCAAGTATTAAGAACAGGTAATTCTGATTCTGTTTGTTTTGTGGATATGCAGGAGGTCTATCAAACTGGAGGATGGCAATGCCCTGTATGCCAGGTAGAGATCTCCTTGCATATTTAAACTGGTGCATGTGAAATAATTCCTGCTTTAAAACTTCAGCTTGGCCAGCTAAGAACTTGGTTATATTCAACTGGACGTATAAGAGAATTTAAGTACCTTTTATCTGCACTTTTTTTTAAAAAATACAGTATTTAATTGATTTAAACTGTGTATGAAGGAGTGTTGAAGGAATTTTTAGCTGAAGTTATTCTGCTCTTCAGTAACTTGAACTGAAGCTAGTGTTGGCTGAATTTTGTTATTTGCTAGTAATTACAGGTGTGGGGGTAGCCACATTCTTTGATTTCCTGTCCTTGCATATTTAAACTGGTGCATGTGAAATAATTCCTGCTTTAAAACTTCAGCTTGGCCAGCTAAGAACTTGGTTATATTCAACTGGACGTATAAGAGAATTTAAGTACCTTTTATCTGCACTTTTTTAAAAAATACAGTATTTAATTGATTTAAACTGTGTATGAAGGAGTGTTGAAGGAATTTTAGCTGAAGTTATTCTGCTCTTCAGTAACTTGAACTGAAGCTAGTGTTGGCTGAATTTTGTTATTTGCTAGTAATTACAGGTGTGGGGGTAGCCACATTCTTTGATTTCCTGTCCTTGCTTTAAACTGGTGCATGTGAAATAATTCCTGCTTTAAAACTTCAGCTTGGCCAGCTAAGAACTTGGTTATATTCAACTGGACGTATAAGGGAATTTAAGTACCTTTTATCTGCACTTTTTTTAAAAAAAAATACAGTATTTAATTGATTTAAACTGTGTATGAAGGAGTGTTGAAGGAATTTTTAGCTGAAGTTATTCTGCTCTTCAGTAACTTGAACTGAAGCTAGTGTTGGCTGAATTTTGTTATTTGCTAGTAATTACAGGTGTGGGGGTAGCCACATTCTTTGATTTCCTGTCCTTGCATATTTAAACTGGTGCATGTGAAATAATTCCTGCTTTAAAACTTCAGCTTGGCCAGCTAAGAACTTGGTTATATTCAACTGGACGTATAAGAGAATTTAAGTACCTTTTATCTGCACTTTTTAAAAAAATACAGTATTTAATTGATTTAAACTGTGTATGAAGGAGTGTTGAAGGAATTTTTAGCTGAAGTTATTCTGCTCTTCAGTAACTTGAACTGAAGCTAGTGTTGGCTGAATTTTGTTATTTGCTAGTAATTACAGGTGTGGGGGTAGCCACATTCTTTGATTTCCTGTCCTTGCATATTTAAACTGGTGCATGTGAAATAATTCCTGCTTTAAAACTTCAGCTTGGCCAGCTAAGAACTTGGTTATATTCAACTGGACGTATAAGAGAATTTAAGTACCTTTTATCTGCACTTTTTTTTTAAAAATACAGTATTTAATTGATTTAAACTGTGTATGAAGGAGTGTTGAAGGAATTTTTAGCTGAAGTTATTCTGCTCTTCAGTAACTTGAACTGAAGCTAGTGTTGGCTGAATTTTGTTATTTGCTAGTAAACAGGTGTGGGGGTAGCCACATTCTTTGATTTCCTGTCCTTGCATATTTAAACTGGTGCATGTGAAATAATTCCTGCTTTAAAACTTCAGCTTGGCCAGCTAAGAACTTGGTTATATTCAACTGGACGTATAAGAGAATTTAAGTACCTTTTATCTGCACTTTTTTTAAAAATACAGTATTTAATTGATTTAAACTGTGTATGAAGGAGTGTTGAAGGAATTTTTAGCTGAAGTTATTCTGCTCTTCAGTAACTTGAACTGAAGCTAGTGTTGGCTGAATTTTGTTATTTGCTAGTAATTACAGGTGTGGGGGTAGCCACATTCTTTGATTTCCTGTCCTTGCATATTTAAACTGGTGCATGTGAAATAATTCCTGCTTTAAAACTTCAGCTTGGCCAGCTAAGAACTTGGTTATATTCAACTGGACGTATAAGAGAATTTAAGTACCTTTTATCTGCACTTTTTTTAAAAATACAGTATTTAATTGATTTAAACTGTGTATGAAGGAGTGTTGAAGGAATTTTTAGCTGAAGTTATTCTGCTCTTCAGTAACTTGAACTGAAGCTAGTGTTGGCTGAATTTTGTTATTTGCTAGTAAACAGGTGTGGGGGTAGCCACATTCTTTGATTTCCTGTCCTTGCATATTTAAACTGGTGCATGTGAAATAATTCCTGCTTTAAAACTTCAGCTTGGCCAGCTAAGAACTTGGTTATATTCAACTGGACGTATAAGAGAATTTAAGTACCTTTTATCTGCACTTTTTTTTAAAAAAATACAGTATTTAATTGATTTAAACTGTGTATGAAGGAGTGTTGAAGGAATTTTTAGCTGAAGTTATTCTGCTCTTCAGTTATTCCCACCCACCCGCCCTGGTTTTGTTTTGGTGTTAATCTTAGTGGCATTGAAACTGCCCGCCCCTCAGCCTGCCTCTGGGCCCATCTCATTTGCTCACTCAACTGAGTGCAGTGAGATCATATTCTGATTTCAGGCACTCCTACTGTGTACAAAGAGAGCATCTGGGAAATAAAAAAAAAAAAAAAAAAAAATAATTAAGCTTATTTCCTGCCTTTCTTGTTAAGTGGTACAGACTATTTGTAGGCTTCTGAGCCCCAAGTCCTTCTGGGTTTGAGGGAAGCCTTCTAGCTTGTTTCTTTCTTATAACTAGCCAGTTTTCTAGTTTCAGCACTCAAATCTGTTTCTTTGATCTCAGCACTTGTTCAGAAAAAAAAAAAAATTCATCTGCTTTTACTGTACTTGTGTTTTTACCTACTTCTTTTTACTTTTGCATCATCTTAAAATACTCAAATGTATTTATTACTGCTTGGTGTAACTCATTCTAAGCCTTTTGGTTTAAACACTTGGGCTTCAGACCAGTTAGTTGTTTTGCACTGGGAGGGTTAGTGGTCTGCACTGTTGTGGCAGAACAGGTAGCTTACATCCTTCTAGGTTGAGAACTGCTGATTGAGGGCTCAGTGTCTGTTATTCTAAAAGTGTATTAATTATGGTTTAAGCACTTGGCCTTTCAAGCCAGTTATTTTACATTAAGAGGGTTCATGGTCTGCACTCTTGTGGGAGGAAAGGCTGGACTCTGCCCTTCTGAGCTGGGAATTTCTGGTTAAAGTCTTATAGTGCATGCATATCTGAACTGTTTCTTACTGAAGTCGGTGCGCCTTGTTTGCTGTGGCATAGACTGGATTCGGGCCTGCTGGATCTAGCTTTGTTTGTGTAACTTGAGCACTAATCCAGACATTCTCTAAAGTATTCAATGGTATTTATTACTGCTTGGTTGCAACTTGATTAAAGTGTAGCTATCATTCAAGTCTTTTGGATTAAGCACTTGGGCTTCAGACCAGTTGTTTTACATTAGGAAGGTTTGTGGCAAGCACTGTGGTGGCAGGACAGGTAGCTTTCATCCTTCTAAGTTGGGAACTGCTGATTGAGAGCCCAGTGTCCAAGTGTATTAGTTCTGGTTTAGGCACTTGGGCTTCAGGCCAGTTATTTTACATTAAGAAGGTTCCTGGTCTGAACTCTTGTGGGAGAAGAGGCTGGACTCTGCCCTTCTGAGCTGGGAATTTCTGGTTAAAGGTTTATAGTGCCTGAATATTTGAACTGTATCTTACTGAAATTGGTTCACCTTGTTTGCTCTAGCATAGACTAGATCCAGGCCTGCCGAATCTAGCTTTGTTTATATGCTTGTTGTTTGTTTGCTTGTTATTTCCCTGGAAGCTAATTCCACCTAATACGCAACTTCTCAGCGCTTCTGTGGATCACTAGTGATATCTACATTGCTTACTGTACTTATTTCCTTGTTTCACTTGAAAGAAAGTTACTGTTTGTCGTTTTTGCATTTAGTTACTTGTAACACATTGCACTCAAGTTACCTGGCACTTGCTCACTAAAGCAATTATATAAGTCAGCACTAAAAATTAAAAGCACTACACCCTCACTCCCCACTGGCCCTTGTTTTCAATTAAGGATTTCCCAATATTATTCTAGCATGTCCAAAGGTCAGTTGTCAATCTCCTCTCCGGTCCAGCTGGTGAATCTGGGAATCTTGAGGCAATGTTATAACTGCCTCATGTACACAGACAACCCTCTCCTCCTCCCACATAACACAAATACTTGTAGAGATACAGCTATTTAGCCAAACTGGAGGCTGAGCTCTCTCAACTCAGGACTGGCAAGACCAGACAGGAGGAGAAGGCAACTACACACACCACAAAACCAGCCTCACATAATGCTACCACTCCACTGAATCAAACACATAAACACACAAAGACATACTCGATGGCTCTGAGTAAAATTTACCTAAACAGCAGAGGCCTCCAAAGCAGACACCCAAACAACTGCTACCTCAAGACACCCCACAAGCAACACATAAACCACAAAAGCAGTGTGCAAAGCAGTCACAGCCCTTAAGGCCAAATACAACACCAAACATACTTGTCATAGGTGACTCCATAGTCAAACACACTGACGTCCCACTCACCAGGCTGAACAAGGAGAGGGTCACAGTAAGCTGCCTATCGGGCTACAATCCGCCACATAACACAAGCACTGGTCACTCCACGGCAAGTACAAATATGACACAGTCATTGTCCATGCTGGTGTGAACGACCTGAGACGTACCTCCCTGGACTACATGAAAAGAGACATAGAGGAGCTCTCTGATTATGTAGCCCAGGCAGGTATGACCCTAACCCTGAGCAGTATCCTTCCTTCACCAAGAATGATGCCACAATATAGAGACAAGATGATCAGCTTTAACAATTGGCTTAATGTCTGGTGTCATTCAAAGGGGATCCAGTGTCTGTCTGCCTGGGATGACATGCTTGACAAGCCATGCTGCTTCGTAAGGGACGGCTTGCACCTGTCACCCCTGGGATTCCGGATATTGGCTAAGGCTCTTGCCACCCCATAGTGCCTTTTTTAGGCAAGGCTCAAATTCTAAACCTACCACCCTAGAAAACAAAAATGGGAAGAAACTGAGGGTAATGCTGCTCAATGCCAGAAGTCTAAATCTCAAAATGCACGCACTCAAGGCCCTTCTCAGTATGGAGAACATCGATGTCTGTGCTGTAACTGAAACCTGGTTCAAGGCTCCTGAGAGCACCCCGGCACTATTAGGTTTTACCTCATATCATGCGTTCCGGCCCCAAAACCCAGACCACACCACAAAAGGAGGGGGTGTATCCATATTCATAAAGGATACCCACACCTCCAGGTTGGTGGCAACGCACAAAGCTTTGGAAACCATCCAGGTGCAACTAACCATAGGCAAAACTGCTCTACAAATTGTAGCATGCTACAGGCCACCCTCTCAAACTCAGGAACCCCACACTGCCTTCCTGAAGACACTGGAGGGTATAAATGTATCTCCAAACACCATCATATTGGGTGACTTCAACTACCCGAATATAGACTGGGAACATTACTCAAGCCCTAACTTTCTAGCCCAACGGTTCCTGGAGTTCATAAATTCAAATGCCATGGAACAGCTAGTCACTGTTCCCACGAGAGGAGAAAATATACTAGATCTCATTGTCACAAACATGGGGACAAAATGCTCCACACCGGAAGTATATCCCTCATTGGTGAGATCTGATCATAAACTAATCTCACTGGAAATCCACATCCCACCCCAAACAAATAAGACCATAGTGAAGAACTTCTCTAAAGCAAACTTCACACTACTCAAGACTGGTGTAGTATCCTTCAAGGCCCCTGAGCCAGAGGAAACCACAACCCAAGCTGTGTAAGCCCTTACAAATGCCTTCTATGAACACCTCCAGGACTGCATGGATCAGGCAATCCCAAATAAAACCAAGACTCTTTCCACAAAGGGCAAACGTCCAGTCTGGTGGACCCCAGCCATTAACAAACTTTACAATAAGAGGAGAAAACTATTACATGATAGAACAAAATCCATAAAAGGGAAGTCACCCCTGATCATTATTAGTAAAAAAATACGAGCACTCATAAAATCAACTAAGGCCAATTTTGAGAGAAAAATTGCCATGGATTCAAAGGACGATCATAAGGCCTTTTTCAGCTATGTTAGGAACCAGGGTGGAAACACCCAGATATGCCCAGAATTAGTCCAAAATGATACAAAAATCACTGAACCCACAGACATTGCCAACATACTGGCAGACAGGTTCAGTGCAAACTTCACCCCCCTCTCCCCCCCTAAAGGAGAGATAACTATCCCAGCCGAGTGTAGCCTCCCGGACATCTCAAATGCGCAGGTGAAAGCTGCTCTCTCTAAAGCTAAAAACACAGCATCAATGGGACTGGATGGTGTCCCCGGCTGTGTGCTACACGAGCTAAATGAGGAATTAACCCCGCACATAAGGCAGCTGTTTAATCTCAGCCTTACCACAGGATACGTGCCCAAGGAGTGGCGTACGGCAACTGTTGTCCCACTCCACAAAGGCAGCGCCTCTACGGACCCTGGTAATTACCGCCCCATAAGCTTAACACGTCTAGTCTGCAAAGCTATGGAGAGGATCATAATGGAGCACATAAACAAAGATATAGGGGACTTGCAGACATTGGACCCGACCCAGTTTGGCTTTGTCAAGGGAAGATCATGCCTTTTGAACTTGGTCGACTTCTTTGAAACAGTCACCAAGGCCATTGATGAGGGAAAGGCAGTCCATACAGCCTACCTTGACCTTGCAAAGGCTTTCGACACAATACCCCACTCGGGTATTGTAGAAAAACTTTCCAGCTTAAATGTAAACCCATATGTCACAAGATGGGTTGCAAACTGGCTTAAGGACAGAACCCACAGGGTTAGAGTTGCTGGCGCTGTGTCAGACTCCAAGCCGGTCACAAGTGGTGTCCCACAGGGCTCGGTCCTTGGGCCCGTATTGTTTGGCATCTACTTCTCAGAAGTACAGGCCAGCATGGCAGGACTTAGGCTGACAAAGTTTGCAGACGACTGCAAACTGGGCCATAGTGGAAAGTGCATCGGACACGGATATCCTTCAGAAGGGACTCACGGAAACAGATAGCTGGTGCCAGAGCCATGGCCTTAAGTTAAACGCCAAAAAATGTATAGTCATACCCTTCGGGAAAAACAAGGTAACCCCAAGCTACCATATAGGTGGCAATCCACTAAGCACAGAAGAGGTTATCAGGGACCTGGGGACCCAGGTTGACAGTGGCCTTTCTTTTGACACTCACATTGCTAAAGTGGTTAGAAAGACCTTCTACATTGCCCACCTGATCATGAAGGGATTCACATCCAGATCTAGTGAGGTCATTGTTCCCCTGTACTCTTCACTTATCAGACCAATGATCGAGTACAATGCCCCATTCGGGATGTATCTCACCAGACATCTGCAGCAATTGGAGAGACCCCAAAAGTTCCTCACCAAAAGGATAAAGGGACTCCAAAATCTGTCATATGCTGCCAGATTGAAGAAACTCCAGCTCTATTCAGTCGCATACCATCTGCTCAGAGGTGACATGTGCCTGACATACAAGGCCATGTCCAACCCGGAATTAATGGACATGCTCCACCTCAAAAAATCCAAATCCACCAAAACCAATAGAGCAAGCGACTTAAACCTTAGCATGGATATAAATAGGATGTGCTGGAGGGATAGATTTATCACTCAGAGACTCCGTATGCTGTGGAATAAAATCCTGGTCCATGTGAGGCAGAGCACCTCGCTGACTCTGTTCAAGAGAAATCTAGACCTGTGGATGGGAGATCGTAGGTTTACCCCGGGAATCATCTCTGTGTCACTGCTGGACAGAGGCACAACAAACTAATGGGCACAGTATTTTTTCATATAAGGGGTGGCGTAAGCCACAAAAATTTGGGCTAGGCTTATAAATGCCTTAGGGCAGATAGCCTAGTATAAACCTATGAACCTATGAACCTATAAAAGCTCGTAGGAGATAGAATACAGGGATAGGACCATGAGGCAGTCTGCAAAGGACATTTTACTTATGTCCTGTATTATTTTAGTGAAGAGCCTCTGTGGATGTTCCAGTTGTTGGATACGCTTGGTTAGGTACACATCAAAGGGGACATTGTACTCAATGATAATTCTGATGAATGCCGAATACAATGGAACAATGACTTACTTGGACTTAGATGACATTCCTTTGTTTATAAGTTGCACAACATAAAATGATTTTCTCACTACTGTAAACACATGATAAAATGCTCTCTGGAATGTCAAACAACACCTCCCCCCCCACACACACACACACACACACACACACACACACACACACACACACACACACACACACACACACATGCACACACACATGCACGCGCAGTTGACTACAGTAAGAATAGGACCCCTACCTAAGTACACAGACTACAGAGCCCAGTACTTTACACAAGTGCCACAGCTCAAGTCTAAAATTCTTTTGTCAACCAAGTACATAAACACACACACACACACACACACACACACACACACACACACACACACAAACACACACATACCAGATGACCACAGTGAGAACAGAACCCCTACCTATTTAAGGTATACTGACTAGAGAACTCTATATTTAAGGCAAGCACTACAGCACAAGTATATTGGTCAAATAATTAACAGCCCTAACAGCCAAGGTGGCAGAAGTATAAACCTTCTTGCCTAACCTTTCCATGGTCCTGCAATCTTTATCAGAGAGCAGTAACTTGGGTGAAAGAAGCAATGGAAAGGGCTTATCAGAAACTACAGACACCACTGAGGGGTTAGCAGAAGGACACTTGCGTAAAAATTTACAGTCCTCAGGCACCCTATAGAATCTATCAGGTTTCTTGGGAGCAGGCGGCTGAGAGTCTGGAGCCTTAGAAGCATTAGAAAATGCATCCAGTAAGGCAACCAGAACATGAGGAAAAGCAGAAGGCCTAGGAGAGTCCATCTGCAGCAACTCATAGTACCTTTTTTTGTACCTCCAAAACCTGACATATCCCATTTAAAGAACTCTGTCATCATTGAAAATGTGTTTTCAAAAGAAATCTCTTCAAAGGGAGTATCATGACTAGTAGACTCCTCTTCCTCTGAGCCATAATTCAAAGGAGAGGGTATCTGAGAATAGTAGGCCAGGGATTCAGCATCAGAATTTGGCTCTTACTCAGAAGAATTCTGTTCCCTGGGTCTTTTGAGAGGAGTAGAGGACCAAAGTATAGTTGGAACAGAAACTCCCTGAGGAGGTTTCGAAGCCATCAAAGCACTAAGCAAACCCTGAGTAAAAGACTGCCACTCACTTTGAAAGTCCTTTGGAGCAGGAGGAATGTGCTTAGTCTTTTGTTTTTTCTTCACTGGTATGTCCACCTTATAAAGTTTGGAAGGGTTTGACCCAGGATGGCATTTAATGATGGTACTAAGGACATCTTCTCTGACTAATATCTGCGGAACACCCCTAGGCCCTTCAGGGATAATTGTCCATGGTTCCCCCTGAACATCCAAAGTGGACATCTGCAATGCCTCCTCAGACGTGCTTAAAGTCAGATCCTCACCAGCCTCCAACCTGGTTGCAGCAGAGGAATCCAACAATAAAGCCAGGAAATCCTCTGTTCATTCGCTCACCTCAGGAGAGACATCCGGTGGAGGCCGAACAGCAGAAGATTCTAGCTTAGACTTCTTGGCCTTCTTCACTGACAGCTGTCCCTCTAAGCAGGAAGTTTCCTCCATCGTGTCTTTTGTGAGAAGCTTAACACACTGTTTCTCAAGATAAAGCACCAAAGAAGAAAGTATACAGCTCAAAGATTAGGTACAAAAGCCTGACAAATGGAACAGGACTTATGGTCGTGCGAGGCTCCAAGGCAGAACATACACTGTTCTTGGTAGTCTTTATGGGGAATCTGTCTCGCAAACTGGCATTTACCCTGCTTACAAACCATGAAACACCACAAGCTACAAAAAGAAAAAAAAAGATAAGTAAAAAGAAACCCAAATGGAGCACTTATCTACAATGGCAATCAAAACATCTGCAACAACTGGAAAGGCCACAGAAATACCTCACTAAAAGAATCACAGGCCTAAAGCAGATGCCCTACACTGACTGCCTTAAAAAACTCCAGCTATACTCTGTCGCATATTGTCTACTCAGAGGCGATCTCTGCTTAACATACAAGGCTATGTCAAATCCAGAGCTGGTGGACATGTTACACTTAAAGAAATCACAATCCTTCAGAGCCACACGCTCCAGGGATCTAAATCTTGTCATCACAATAAACAAAACATGCTGGAGGGATAGGTTCCTGACCCAGAGACTCCCCAGACTCTGGAATAGACTGCCCATACATATCAAGCAGAGTGCGCCCTTTTCAAAAGGAACCTTGATGATTGGATGGGAGAAAGGAAATTCACCCCGGGGATCACGTCAGTCGCCCTGTTAGACAGGGGTCCCGGGATGTAAATAGTGTGGGAAGAAATAGCCAGGGAATTGTTATGGCTAGGCTTGTATAGGCCCTAGGGCCGATAGCCTAGTACCAACCTATGAACCTATGAACCTATGGCTCAGTGAAACCAGCAATGTAATGTTGGCATTCAGACAGATGATCAAGACATGGTGCTCGGACTGGTGGCAAAGAATTTCTGTGGATGGTGCATCCGGATATCACCTTTATGACCTACTCTACACATGGAGCATACATGTGGTATACAGCATACCTTAGAGCAACCTAAAGGCTTTGGTATACTGGCTGGATGTCATGCTACCCTTGGTATGGGGATCCCTAATGTAATGAATACTGCAATAGTGAAATGGAAGGAAATCATAATAAAGATGATAAAGGGATAAAGAAATAGAATAAAGATTAAGAAGTTCAAATGTACAGGATCTGAAATGGGATGAAGTAATGGCCAGAGATATTGAAAAAAGTTAGGAAAAGCTCCTAATTGGAAAACCCCACACCCAGATATAATACATAACTTCTGGCTTTACTTGAAGATTTAACCATTAGTAAGAACTATTTCTATGTGTACCCTGAGCAGACACCAACCTGGTTAACAAAAGGAACAATATTCCTACTTAAGACTGAACCTGCAAGCTATCCTAAAAGCTATAGACCAATAACTTGCCTTCTGATGATGTATAAACTATACACTGGAACTGATACCAGCAGAGTTTATAGTCATTTGTAAGAAAACTCAATCATGGTAACAGAACAAAAGGGTAATAAAAGAAAGTCACATGAAACAAAGGCTCATTTGCTGCTCAATAAAATCATAATGGAGAACTGTAAAAAGGTGAAGAATCTAAATATGTCATGGATAGACTACAAAAAACTTTTGACAGTATCTCACATTTATGGATGCAAGAGTGCTTAAAAATGTATAAGATACACCCTACACTGTTTGATTACAATGCAGCAACCATGAAACAGTGGCAAACCTCTTTGTAGTTAAGCCATGATAAAGGACAAATTATTATTCCAGGGATAAAAATTTAAAGAGGAATATTCCAGGGTGACTCTCTGTTATAGCTGCTCTTTTGTCTTCCCCTTAATGCATTAAGCCATCTGCTTAATATATTAGATCATGACTATAATTTAGCACTCAGGAAACAACAAAGTGTAAATACTTCTCGTCTTCTTTTTGTAGATGATTTAAAACTGTATAGTTCATCAGATGAGGAATCAAAAGCACAACTGCAAGTTGTCAAAACTTTTTTAGATGATACATGAATGTAATTTGGTCTTGATAAATGAGCAAAAGCAACCTTTAAAGCAGAAAAACTGCAGCACCAAGAAAAGATCAGCTTGAGACAGAAATGTGATATAAAAGACCTTGAGCAAGAGGGAGTGTAGGCATATTTGGGAATTGATGAAGAATCAACAAAAAAGTGAACAAATGTGAATAAAACTAAGTAAGGAATATTTTAGAAGACTAAAATTAATACTGAAAAAAACATTGACATCTAGGAAAAAGTCCAAGCTATAAATCAATTTGATCTTCTTGTTCTAACTTACAGTTTTAGAGTGAGTGACTCTCCCCAACAGGTATTTGATAGTCTGGACAGGAAGACAAGAAGGATGCTTCATGCTCATCAAATTATTTATAAAAATCAGTGCATACCAAGACTGTATATTCTCCATTCTGAAGGAGGTTTGTCCTCCTTGAAACTGATTACACGCATAGACCTGCAGTCATAGGACTGCATCCATATCTACTGACCTCACAAGACCCAAACATAGTGAAGTTTTGAAACATGAGGAGAATAAGTCTAAGATGACTTCCCTGCTTAGGCTAGCAGAATCATATCAGCATCAAGTGGGAATGGAAATCAAACCAGAAGTAGATAAAAATCAAGCAGCAACTGAATATGCCAAAAAAAGCAAAATTAAGAATATAAGGTGAAGGACCAGCTCAGAAGGCAAGAAACTGGAAAATGCATAAATATAGTTGCAAATATAGAAAACTCTTGGAACAACTTCATGTTGATCATGATCGAATGCAGGAATAGTTAATGAGAGGTGAATTTAAACTGAAATATGAAAGGTTAATGTTGGAGGCCCAAGATACTGGACTACATACATGGTTTACAAAATCCATTGAACATGTGGAAGAAGCAGACAAATGTAGGTTTCATAAAACAGAACTGGAAACAGTTGCACATACTTTTGCTGGTTGTGACATACTAATGGCATGAGGACTGTATACTGAAAGACATAATAATCTGGCAAGACTGTTGCATTGGGGATTCTGCAAACATTATGATACCAAAGTAGCTGAAAAGCAATGGAAACATGAGCCACAAAGCATCATAGAAAATGTTGAAGTTTATATCACATGGGATAAACCATTACCAATAGTTCAAAAAACAGATGCGAGAAAACCAGATACACATGAAAAGAAGACAAAAGTAGAATTGATCATTGAAATTGCTAAACCCAATGACTACAGTGTCTTGCGTACAAAGAGACACAAGGTCATAAAATACCAAGATTTGCAGGTAGAAATGAGGGCAATGTGGAATAAAGATACCAAGACAGTTCCAGTAGTAGCAGGAACAATGGATCTTATAAAAAAAAAATTACAATCATACTTAGATATGTTACTGATACATGTAACTCCATACAAAGTGCAGAAGGAATCATTACTAGGCACATTGTGGGTGCTGCGAAGAACACTTCTGGCTAACATCAATGATTGAAACAATAGTAATTTCATGAACTTTAATTATACTTTGACTTAGGAATGGGGTGCATTCCCATCATGGCATTAGAAAACCAAAAGACTTGGAGAAATTAAAAAAGTGAAGGGAGCTGGACAACACAGACCCACATCAAGGTGGACATGCCAGCAAAGCAAAGTAGGCAGATGATAAAGCAGGACAACACCTTCTAAGGGGACACATTGCATAAGCATGTATACACCACATAGGATGGTGTGGAAGTCCACCCAAGCTACTCTGAAACAAATGTCAAATGTACGTCACATGGGCAGACTGCATTGCTGACAACACTAAACATTGCCGTGTATAAATCACACGCATACAGTTATGTGTAATTATCAAAAAACAAGAGGAATAGGTACACAAAATTGGAATCAACATTACATAGATATAGATTACGTCATGCTAACATACTACCAAAGGTGCAAAAAACACCTCTGGTGATAGATATATCTCTGATCATGGGTATGTCTGAGCAAAGAATAGTTCTGTAAACAACAGTATAGCACATGAACATGGATTAAATGAATGTCTCAGTCCCAAGGTACAATGGGGTTTACATATCCATCAGAATATGTGTAGAGATATGTATATGTATGTAAGTCACTGCATATGTACACAAATTTCCAAAATATGGGCATGTATGTGACCATATCCATGCATGTTTTAATATAACAGAAGGGCAAAGAAGGCATCCTGGAATGTTGCTACATAAAGCAGCAATTTTATTGTGTATACAAAAATGGTACAGTGGTGGTCTATGCAGTATGTGAAGGAGGACTGTCAGCCGCAGTAATATGATATAACATGGTATCACCATGGCCAATACATGCCACACACAAATCCAGTATGGCAGTGCAACAGCATGATACAACAAAGTCATAGAATGCATATGGGCAAGGACATGTCATGTTGGTGAACAGATGTGACTTGGCAGCCCACAAAAGTTACCCATCTCATTGTGTTATGTGTGATGTATGGGGAAAATGCTGTCTGTGAGTTGCTGTCAATTCCACAAACAATGGAAGTGTTATGTCAGCAGTGGCATGTTAACTGCAAAATTCATAAGTGGGGCTTTCAGATTCACAGTGTTTTGGGAATAACACTAATATGCTGCTCTACATGCAGAGGAGTACACATATACACAAAGACGTAAGAAGAAGCACATCTGCCAATAGGGAGCAATTTATAAATCAAGTACAGCATTTCATGGAAATCAACATGACTATTGCATGTTTAATGTGGTAATATTTGTCATACTCAAGATGCAACATAATGCAAAATGTTGCATGACATCTGCACTGCATGGTCAGATATGTATCACATAAGAATGGCAGCAATATGCTATGCATGCACAAGTGTACCTATACAGTACAATTGATTATATGGCAAACACCATGGTGGTAGCAGTACACAAATGGATCACACAGACAATATTTATGGGCCTGAGGGCCCACCCTGATGGTTCTGAACATTGCAGATGATCTCACAGGCTGTTTTCCTCAATGAGTCATGCTTGGCCAATGCCATGTCCTGGAAAAAAATCTTTATCTGCTCTCCCATCTGAATCAGAAAGACATCAGTCATAACTGCCCTGATCTTATCCCAAAAATCATCTGCCTATGGTAGTGGTTGATGTCTCCACCAGGGTGAAGCAGGGATGATGGCACATGAAGTTCATCATCATCCTTGGATGCCGTGTACATGAGCAGTGGTCTCAAATGTTCCTGTCTGCAGCATTTGATAGGAGAGTGGCCACAAGTCCCATTCTCTGACAAGTTGAAGCACTTAACAAGAAAGAAAAAAGTATGTAATACACATTCCAGCAACTATATGAGTAAGTCACATACCCTCTGTGACACAATCCACAGGTGAAAAACATTCAGTATATCACATTACACTACAGTATGTCCACAGGCAAGTCTACCACCATACCTGATGTAAGGCATGAATCCAAACCTTAACAATGTAAGTCTCCTCTCTAATAGTTCCACACATTCCTGTGCAAAACATGGCTGTCATAAAATACAAAGTGATGAGCATATAAAGAGTGTAACAGACAGTATTTAGCATGCCAGTATCATGACCCCAACATATAAGATACAAGGTATATCACAACACATTACTGTTGTCATTAAAACCTACTTCTCAGATGATATGGCCTATAAGGAGTATGTATAAGGTGTATAATAAAAAACAAGTGAGGCTAGCAGGTGAGCAGTTATGAACACAGTACATTTGTAATGTCCTATTATCAATATATATAGATGATATCATTAGATGTCCATATATGGGCCACTATATCCAATACAGAATGTCAACAGGTTGCTCCAGTGCATGGTATGGTCTGAATACACAGCTTATCTGTGGAAATCCTGCCATTACCCAATCGATTTGAAACCAGCCATTATTACACATGACAAACAAAAATGTGCACAGCCAGCACATGTACATATCCTGACATATCAAGACAAGCATGCCATGAGAATGTGACATGCAACACTGACATGTGTCTACATTACAAAGCAAGTGAAACACTGTAAGACCACAGTGAAACTGACAACACAACACAACAGCTGTAGCCTGCAGCAGATAACACTTGATGTATGCCTCACTACATTGTAAAGCAGACTGTCTGAGAGGATATCACAACTCTCATTTTCCCTATACTGTATGTGTGCCTCACACATTTATGTTGAGGTGTCAGTGTGTGAATCACTCACAAGTTAAAAGCCCCCAAATAACCAATGTGTATTGTGAAGTAAAGGAACAATCAGTGGAAAACATAGACTAAATATGGAAATGAGATGAGCAATGCAGCATGGTCACTGGCTGACACAACAACATGAAATAGTTAGAATAAAATACAATACCCTAGAACAACTGAACAACCATAACCACAGTAACAGCATGTGCCATATAAAACCTTAGGTTATGTCATACACACATTACTGTCCATCAATTTACCTTTCACTGCACTACATATATTTTAGTGATTTTTATTTATGTACCTGCAAAATGCAAACACTGTAATGATGACTGATTAATATGTAACAGATATAAATGAAGAATGAGTGGCTTTGTGCATAACAATTCCTTAACACAGGATACAAGTGTGTGGTAATCAAAGCATCACCAGTCTTGTAGGCAGAAGTGCTAACCATGTTAAACTGAAATATATGCCAGACATAGTCTGCCAGCAGCAGTCCAAGCACAGAGACAGCAAGAACCCATTCATTATGAAAATAAGGACGCTATGCACAAGAGAACAATCAGTGAGCACCACTTTTGAGCCTACAAGTTTGCCATTACCTGCTGTGCAAACAGCACTAACAGTGCACTTAACTGGTATGTGAAACTTCACAGGCAAAAGTTCTGTGACAGTTACACAAAACTGTCTGGCATCTAGGTTGTGAAGTACAATCAAAAACATTAAGCTCAGCAAACATGCCCTGCTTAAAACAGAAATGTACAGGCAAGCAAAAGAAACTTGTATAACGATTGCTCCCTTGCTGACTCATGCTGTTAGTCTTGTATTAATATTAGCATGCATGGAGCCACTTACTAAACCACTCCTATAAGAATGTTATTCTCTAGCCTGTGCATCCACTTGATGCTCAATGACCAATTACTGGCACAATCCTTGTCACCTGCAGAAAGTGCAAAGCATGTATGAATGGCAAAGAAATAAATTACAGTGAACAGCACATGTTCTCTAGCTTTGACATGGAGTACCACTACATATTCTGCCTAGTTATTTACTGTTGTGTCACACACAATACTTTACACAGTGGAAGAGTACTGAACACAAGCTGGAAAATATGAGATTCAAACCTGTGACTCTCAGTTATAGTCACACTATAACCCTGACACATATTTCACTAAACGTAAGGAGATTAGTCACAACAAAAATCCACTACAATAACATTTCATAGCTCAGAGTCTCAGACATTACAATAGAACACATAGCTGCACCAGACAAACACATAGGACTTCCTGTTCATCACCAGTATGTCATACATCAAAATATAGGTTAGGCAGAAAGTCAGAAAATGTGTAAATATAATTTATTATTACATAGAAAACCATGCCAGTGCTATAGCAGTGCCATAATATCAACTGGGTATTACATGCTCTGACTGTGTTTAGCTGATTACATCATGGGAGAAGCAGGCCACCTCTCTTTAGACCCACACTTGCCCATCCACATTGATGTCTGTGCTGCAATGTACAAACACATCTGCTGTTGGCCTATCAACTGTGAGCCCAGCAGTGACAAGCAGACAGTCAACTCTCAGTCATGTTCTTTCCCACAATGTGTCTGCACATGTTGCTGTCACCGTATCAAGCTCCTCGGTAGAGCAAAGTATACATACATACATACATACATACATACAAATGTTTCAAGCTCGGGCATTAACCCTTTTAGCTTGCCAATATGCCAAAACACTTGTTCCCATAATAAATGTCCAGGCTGTTCTTAAAAATATCTAAACTAGTACTTGCTTTAATGTAATTTGGTAGTCTGTTCCAAGCATCAGCTACTCTGTCAGAGAACCAATTAGTATAATTCTCATTCCTATAGCATCTACTACATAGGTTATCTGCCGATTCTCTAGTATTTTTGATAACCCCAAACATTCCCAGAGGTAGTTGTCCCTAAATGCCCTGTATACCTGAATAAGATCTCCTCTTAAATATCTGTAAGAGATACTGTACAAGTTCAGATATTTTAGTGTTTCATAATAACTTAGATTTTCACATCCATGAATGCCCTTAGTATATTTCCGCTGTACTCTCTCCAGTTTATTCATGCTTGTTTTCCTATAGGGTTTCCATATTGTTTTTCCATACTCAAGTTTGGGTCTAAAGTAACTAACAAACATTGACTTCATTATCTTTGATTTCCTAGACTTTATAAATCTTTTTATGCAACCTGTAGTTATATAACTATCATTAGCTAGGTGGTTGGCATGATTAGAAAACCTCATAACTGAATCTATCTATATACACAGGTCTTTAAATGAGTCTACAGTTTCAATCACTGTGTGCTGTATTAAATATTCACCTTTCAGTTTCTGTCTCCCAAATCTCATATACTTAGTGTTTGATGTATTTATCAACATATTATTCTCCTGTGCTCAAATGGTCAATTTAGTCAAATTATTTTGCAGACATGCCTTATCTGCAATAATTGTAATCAGTTTAACCAATTTTAGGTCATCAGCATATAGACTGTAGAACACCTCAGATGAAAAAGTAAGGCCTGAAAGATATAATCTAAACAAGTAAGGGCCTAGTACAGAGCCCTGTGGGACACCTTGACTGTAACCAAGGATTTCACCTGTACAGTTGGTGTGATACTTCCCATGTCCTATTTGTAAGCCATGCAGCTATCCATCTTATCAACAGTACATCAGTACCTAGTTGTACTAATTTATTGATCAGTGATTTGTGCATGACCTTGTCAAATCCTGAAGTTAAATCTATATAAATCACATCACAGCACAATCTTTCATTCATAGCTGTTATTATATTGTTATAGAACATCATTTTACAGGTGGTAATAGATCTATTTTCAACATATGCATGCTGATATATGGTTTTAAGTCCCAACCTATCCAGTTCTGACAATAACATATCCAGTAATACCTTCTCCATTATTTTTCGACACCATGAAAGTAGGCCTGAGGGTCTATATGATTCTAGGGTTGTCCTACTCCCCTTTCCCTTAAACACAGGTTTAATAAGTGCATGTCTCCAATCTTGAGGAATCTCCCCATATTTATATGACCTAGTGAATAATAGATGCAATGACAGTGTAAGTTCTTGCTTAAGTGTTCTAAGGTCATTATTAATTATTCCGTCTCCTCCCTGCGCTTTGTTTGGATCCAGTTTGCACAGTTCTTTTTCAATATAATCTAATTTGATTCCAGTATCTGGGGTTGCCCGGATGTCACCAGGACAACTTATCATCCCTTTTGTGGAGCCAAACTGTTTTGCATAAGATTTTGTAAATATATCTATAATCTGTTGTGTCTGAGAATAAATTTTAGAATCTGCACACACTTTATCAACTTGTGTATCTTTACTCCTTCCACATCTTCTGTATCTATAAAAAGGTTTCATATTATGCTTAATATCTTTATATACATTTTTTTCTAAATTTTTCTTAATCTTAGTATAGTATAGTAAGTATAGACACAGCCTTGCAGAATAGGATTAAAACAAGATCTTCAGGAAAAAAACAAATCATCCTGGTGGAGGTCTAGTATTAATACATTATATAATAAGTAAAAGAAGCTGCTGTCTAAAAATACAAAAGTGAGATCCCAGAACTGGAAGAGCATCATCCTCAGCCTATACAAGCAAATAAGACAACTTGTAAAATCTTCAAAGAGCAACTATGAGAAAAAATTAGCAACCATAGAAAATGATAACCATAAGGCTTTCTTCAGCTACATCTGCAACCTAAAAGGTAGAATTCAGATGTGTGGTGAACTGATTGTGGATGGCATCATACACACAGACCCTGTGGATATTGCAAACCTGCTAGCAGACAGGTTTGACAAAAATGTCACCCCCCATCCCACAAGCATGCCACAAACCATGTCTTCATCATATCCTCCTCCCTACATCTCCAAAGAGCAAGTCATGAATGCTTTCTCCAAGACTAAGAACACAGCCTGGCATTCTGGGCTGCATTCTTAATGTTCTAAAACAAGAGCAAGCTACCTCATTAGGCACTCTATTCAACCAAAGCCTTCCACAAGGGTGACTCTGCAACTGACCCAGGTATCTATAGACCCATAAGTTTAACTAGCCTCATCTGTAAGGCAATGGAACAAATCATTATGGACCTCATAAATAAGGATATACGTGACCTTCAAATCCTGGATCCATCCCAGTTTGGTTTTGTCAAGAGCAGGTCATGCCTGCTAAACTTGGTGGACTTCTTCAAGAATGTGACCAGAGCCATAGCAAGGGCAAAACCATGCACACAGCCTATCGACTTAGCCAAGGCCTTCAACACTATCCCACATTTGGGCATCATTGACAAACTAACCCAGTTGAATATCAACCCTTATATTGTCAGGTGGGATGCAAATCGGATTAGAGATCGACAACACTCAGTCAAAGTGGGAGAATTTACCTCTACCAGCAGACATTTAACTATTGAGGTCCCACAAGGGTCAGTGCTAGGCCCTTTCTTGTTTGGCATATACTTCTCAGAAGTTCAGGCCAAAACAGAGGGGTTGTGGATAACCAAGCTTGGGATGCTGCAAATTAGGTGCTATCATTGAATCCCCTAGCGATGTCAGCATACTTCAAAAGGGGCTTACACAAACCAATGATTGGTGTCAAAGCTATTGTCTTAAACTAAATACTAACCAGTGAATCATCATGCCCTTTGGTAAAAACAATGTCCCTGTTGATTATAAATAAACAATAATACCCTAAGCACCAATTTGGTATTGAGAGACTTGAGAACACAAGTTGAATGTCACCTCAACTTTGACCACCTTGAATCTACTGTGGTAAGGAAAGCATTATATGTCACTCACCCAATTAGCAAAGGCACCACCTCAAGAACAAAAGAGAACATCACTCCTCTGTAATCATCTCTCATCAGGCCTATTATTGAATATAATGCCCCATTTGATATGTACAGTACCAGACACCTACAGCAACTTGAGAGACCTCACAGATTTCTAACTAAGAAAAGTCAGGGTCTCCAGCACGTCTTATACAGACAGACTGAAGTCACTGTCACTGTATTCAGTAGCATATAGACTACTTAGAGGTGACTTATGCCTGGTTTACAGGGATATCTCTGACCCAAATCTAATGAAAATGCTGCACATCCATAAGTCAAATGGGACTTGTGTCACCTGTTCCAGGGGAACTCAATCCAGCCTGTAACATAAACAGGACCTGCTGGAGAGATAGATACATCTCTCAGAGGCTGCCACTCCTCTAGAATAGGGTTCCAATCCATATCAAGCAGAGCACCTCCATGACCCTGTTGAAGGCAACCTGGATGACTGGATGGGACACTGTAAACTTCTGCCGGGGATTGCCTCAGCTTCTCTTCTGGACATGTGTAGTCCTGTCTAGAAAAACCTTGGGCATAGATGACATCACTCATCTAGTATCATATTGGAATTTAATGACTAGGTTTGTAAAAACCCTTGAGTCAATAGCCTAGTAAAATCCAAGGAACATATGAACCTATTTTTGCTACTTCTTATCTTTGATATTACTTTGTTTTTTGAGTAATATAATAAGTCTTTTCAGTATAAAAAAATGACAATGGGTAAATGATACTTTTGAAATGAAGGTGAAGTTTACATGACAAAATACAACAATGATTTACAGTTGAAAGTATAATAATAGAACATCATGGAAAGTCAAATTAAGATAGTTTAATATAGTAAATACAGACATTTTATAGCACTGTCATTAATACATTGGGCCTGAATCCAAAATACTTGCTCTCGGTGTAAGTGACCACTTACGCCGAGAGCAAAACTTTTGGAATCTGGCCCTGTGGTATAAGCCTGTTTGCAGATGGGCCTTACACCAAAGTAAGTCACTTACACTGAGAGTAAGTCTTTTGGTATCTGGCCCAATTATATAAAATAATAGGGGGTCACAATGAGCTTTGAATATATTGACACTAAAAGACTTTGTAAAGTATTGGGGTAATTTGTACCGCTGTGTTAATAACTGAATGTTTATTTTATTATTGTATTTATTATATATATATATATATATATATAGATATATATATATACATATATATATTACATATATTACATGCCATTGTTTTAACTGCCATTTTAACAGTGTTGATATAATTTTGCTTTTTGTTACTGTTAAACAAGCTGATTGTTGATAAGGACTGGATAAGGATAAGGTTGGGTGGTGCAGAGGTGCAGTGATTAATGTTGTCACCTCACAGCAAGAGGTTCTCTAGTTTGATTCTCTGCTGGGGTGCCTTCTGTGCAGTGTCTCTGTGTCTTCCCTGCATTCGTGTGGGTATCTTCCCACATTACATCTGGAGCATTTCTCCCCGGGCCTCCACTGAAAATAGGCTCTGTCCTTGCATACTTTCCCAGGCAACAAATGTTAAATAAATAAGGGTTAAGCAGCATATTTAAGTTGTAACTTGTGTATTAGTTGTATATGAAATACTAACTGCATTAAATTTAATAAAGTAAAAGTAATGGCATTACCAAATTTAGAATATGTGATTAAGACCCTTCACACTTGGAAGGAACACCACTTAATGGAAGAGGTACAGAAGTCCATTGGCTATTTATTTCTACTTAGTAAGGAAGGTGCACTGCTAAAGCAAAAGGCTATGCTCTAGTACTGTTTGAGTATGTAGTTTGCCTTACTTATAGCTATACTTCTTAATATCCAGTGAGGGTCAACTAATAAGATTAGAGTATGAAGAGAAATAACAATGGGAGAACATTTTACTTAAAAAAACTAATATAAAGGCAATTTCAGGATCTTGGTATGAGAAGCACAACATGGATCTATTCAAAAAGTGCAACCTGACATTTGAGGAAAACAGCCAGGATGGCATATGAGATGAGGAAAAAAGAAACAACACCATATCTAAGAAAAACAGACATACAGGAAAAGATGCAGGCATAAGAATATGGGATCAGATAATAAGTATGGTTAAATATGAAATAAACCAAGGACAATGAAACTTTTTAACTGCACGTAGGCTAGACCAAACTTTCTGCACAGTCATTGGTTCTGTTGCCTAATAATAAAGAACATATACTTCCATAAATTCAAGAAACTTTTAAATCAGGATACTTGATTTGCTCTATATCAAAAATGGGTCAATGGATAAAAGGAAAGATGTAAAACAGTCAGTTTAAACTTATGAAGTAAATAATGAATAGTGTTACAGAAAGTTTTAAGGCAGATGGAAAAAAATAGTATATTACCTTGCCAATATAGATTAGGGAAAAGTTTTTGGAACAAGCAAGGGAAAAAAAAGAAAACAGAACACTCTCTGGAGCTAACAAATGAAATGACACAGTGGTGGCATCTGACAGAGTGAAACACTATAGAGAAAGATACAAAGTAGATTGTAACTATTGCAGCTATTACCAATCTGGTGCTCATTACTTCTATCATATGTTTAGAATTGTGGCAGGGCAAATGTTGCTAGTGACAGATGAAGATGCTATGTGACCAAATTGTCTTCGAGGAAATAATACTCACTTTAGCAAACTGTGTATTTTGAACATGGTTTAAACAACAAATGGTGCCAGATGAACTCTACTCATGCTAATTAAATTATTATTTACAAGCATACAAAAGGAAGTAATAGCCATAGAATCTAAAACAACTACAAATGATACCTACAGAGGTATGATTACAGATCTCTCTCTCTCTCTCTCTAGATATATATATATATATATATATATATATATATATATATATATATATATATATATATATATATATATATATATATATATATATATATATATATATGTAAGAGCTAATGCAGACAGTTCTGAACATAAGCAGTATCAGGGCTATAATAAGTCAGTCTCAGTGGTGCAGCAGGCAGCACACTTGTCTCTAGGATAGAATATTGTGGGTTCTCTTCACATTCCAGGAAGTTGGATTGTTGACATTCTGGTTGGTACTGTAGTTTTATGTTGTTGCCCTTCAGGTGCAAAGTTAAAATGAGTTCTCATCTGCGTGAATTAATGATAGTTCAGATGGATATAAAGCATCCCACAACACATGTTGAAAAGCATAGTGAGGGGAAATTCCCTGATGCCATGGCCAAATTCCCCCTAGTGCTATAAATACCATTTTGGGTCTCCCCTGAAAAGAGCCTACTACCATAGTGAGACTAACCCAGTCAGAAATAAATGGAACAATGAAGGGAAACAAATTAAAGCAGCACTCAAAACAAGCGAATGAGAGAATGTTTGCATTCTTCAATGTCTGTCTATAAAAGTTAAAGAATGCTTGACAAGCAAGACTGAGGCTAGCATTGCTTGTAGAGCAGTGTGCAAATTGTATTTGCATTCTTTCTGTAACAATTCAGTACTTATCTCTTATTTTAAACATAATATTTTCATTTTCTCTTCATGAATTGTAAATTAATAATGATTTTTATCCAATTAAAGCTTTAGCGTCATTTTCCCCAGCATGACATCAACCCTTTATCTTTTTCTTCTTCTTTCGGCTTTTCCCGGTTAGGGGTTGCCACAGCAGATCACCTGTCTGCTTATGACTGGTAGTTGAGTTTTACGGTGTTGAGTTGCAAGCCCGGCGCCCAACCTTCCACAGAAGGCAACATCAACCCTTTATACTATATATATATATATATATATATATATTTTTTTTTTTTAAGGCTATGATACCGATGTACAAATTATGTATTTGATTTGCATTTAGGTTTGATATAAATATGTAGCATTTTATAAGAAGACATTACCAGAAAACTGTATATACAAAAATACATCCAGTTATTGCATAGCCCTGCATGACTGCAACATGTACAAGCGACAGTTAACAACTTTGCAAAATCAGTCCATGCATACAAGTAAATATTGGAGCAAAGAAATGTAACACACGTTAAGAAGTTACATAATATAAAAATGTATCCTGATTGTTTTAAAAGGCTCTCAGTGAATATATGAATTTTAAGAGATACAGTACTTTAAAAATTCATGAAGCTGCAGGAAGCATCAGATGGTTTCCTTATGTGAAACAATAGGAAAAGAAGAGAATTGGTTGCATAGGAGAACAAAAATCCCCTCAAGTCAGGGAATCTAAATGTGATGAATAAAAAACACTGGTTAGTAGAGCTTCAAGTTTTTTTTTTTTGTCTTTTCCTCAAAATTTTCTAAATTAAAAAAAAAAGAGTCACTGCTAATGGCCATCTGTCTGGAGGAGAAATACAGCTACTTTCAGTCATAAAACAAAAAACACAACATGCTGTATAGTGTTCAATGTTTCATTCTCCCCAGCCTTTTTAATGCTGAATTGGAAATGATAAAATAGATTAATGTTATTTTGCAAAGTCATAATCTACTGCACCTGTTTCTTCAAAATATAATATCCCCAAGAAGCATAAAGAGCTGTATGTGCTAAAATATTATTGCAAGTCAGAACAGATTAATATATATTTCTGCTTTTCTTTTTTTTTAAATGTATATATAAATATATCCTTTACAAGGCAGTCCTTGTATTCAGCCATCATATTTACTTATGGGGATGCCTGCCTAAGCAATAGAAAATTATTCCACAGAACGGGCAATGATTGACAAGACTGTGACAATTCTGTTGTTATGCTGTATAACCTGACAGGCTGCTTCTGAATACCGTGGAAATATATTTTTACAGTGACATTATTATATTAAATGAGTCACATTCAAAAGACGTCAGGGATGACATATGTCATTCATGTTGTTTCTTCACTGTAGAGAAAGTGATGACCCTTTGACAACATTAATCACTGAAGCAGCTCTTTTATCATGTTGCCTCTTTAAAATGCCTTTGTTCAATGCAGCTGATAACATACATGTCTCTTCCTTGTCAGACTTTTACAAGTTTTGCATTGCCACACATATGCTCCGTGAAGAGCTGTATTTCTATTTAAAGCTGCTGCTTGAGGAATAGTAAAACGAAAGGAAGCGTGCCATAATCATCCATGGTTACAGTCATCTTAAAGGTTAACGTACAGAATTAAAAGGATTTGTTTCTGTCTTGAACGTTGTCAATAGAATGCCTTCACCATCTATACAAACATATTTTATATTCTTATGCAGCATTTACAAAACAGTTAATTATGCATTCTGTGATGTAAACTGATAAATTCTGTGTTAAATCAGGATTCCATGAGTGACAAAATATTAATATGTGAGACGTGTCAAAAAAAGATAACACATCTGAAAACAATAGTGTGATTATATTTTTTCATCTGAGCATACATTCAAAATACTGTTAACAGATCATAGACTTATATTTTTTAATAACACTGGTTTAATTTTTACTAGTATTACTACTATAAAGGTCTCCAAAATAATATAATACTAATACTAAAAAATATTAGAGCCAAATGTTAAATATGGCACCAGTTGCCACTTTTACTGCTGTCAGGTGTATAACTCTAGATGTGTTAAGGATGACATTTCTATAACAATGATGGTATTCTTTTCATTTTTTTGTCTAGCAAACGTTTTTATGAAATCAACTCAACAAGCACATTTGGTTACAGGTGACTCTGTTACAGCTTTTAGTTTTCCTTGACAGCAAGAGAGATGTACTTTCCAAGAAAAGTGACTGAATTATAAAATATGGTAAGAGCTGCTTGACCTCCAACATGTTACTTCACATCCTGTATTAAACCAAAACTGTCCTTCCACAACTGTATCCATTTTATTTTGTTACTAAAGTAAAATATGGAGGGTAGTCAGAAAAAAATGCAAACTGTTAGTAGAAAACAGCACAATTACATTAGTTTGACATGGCTTTATAAGGATTAAGCATTTCTGAGTGGCAGCTTAGTGTGGTCATGTCAGGGATAGTGATGTATAATGAGTTTTCTTAGCTAATATAATGACTGCAATAATGCTGCTGGACTGACTGCACAATGACAAATCATGTGACCCAAGGGAACCAACATGCAACTGCCATGCCCAAGGCTATGTCTATTCACATGTGCATAGAGTACCCCATAGCTCCTACAAGGTGGGGACAGCCATGCAACAGTACCAGAGCAAAGTGAAAAACCATTTATCATAAAATGGGGATGGCATAGTTGAGAAGACATGTGAGAATGGAGAAAAACTAGCATTGGAACACAAGTAATGATAGTGAGAAGGGCAGAATAGTGTGAAAAAGAAAAGTATGGTTGTTTTTTTGAGTACAGTTTTGAGAAGCCAACCAGAGGGAGGTAGTAAGTAGAAATCCTTCATAGGATGGATGATAAGGGGTAGGATTCAAGGACAGACAAGCACATATATAATGCAGACAAAGACTGATGGAATAGAAGTGACACATTAGGGGTAGAAAAATGGAAAGATGTGAAATGACAGAGGGTAGACATGGAAAGAGAGTGACACAAGTGGATAGAATACTCAATGATGGTGGATATGAAGGGGAGAGACGGGTTACCAATCCAATAGACTGACATCATGGATGAGCTCTATCTCTGGTGTCCTTTTGGTCAGAGATGACTACACAAGGAGGATCTCCAGAGTGCCAATGGGGTCATCTAATTGACAGACTCAATGGATCTCTCCAGTCATTACACTTCCATCTAAATGATTTAGAAAGGTGAATGCCCACCACACTCACATACAGAACCTTTACTCCACCTGAAAGATGGTTATGGAAGACACCAGTGAATCATCCAGTTTGCCTTCCACAGTGCAACCTTCATTATTATGCAATAAGGTAAGTCTAGGGACTGTTTGGGACACATCTCACCCCTGCCTGCACCATGTCTGATCCTGCAGGAAAAATAAATAAACACAGAAAAACAAAACAACAAAGCAATTAAGACAGATACAACAGATTAGCAATGTGAATTACTTTTTACTAAAATAGTATTTTATTGCCTGCAATACTCTCCAATTAGCCCAAAATATGAAGAACCTGTCTTACCCCTTCCTATGGACTATCTTATTTTCTTGCATCTCCTGAAGTGAAAGAAGACATAAAAAAGAAAAAGCAAATTAAGAACATAACACAAAAAATGTTTTTTTTCACCGTAACCTCTTTCTCTCATTCACAGCTGAGGTCTGGGTAGAATCTCCACAGACAGGGCTGTAACTGTTTTTTCTAGCACCTGGGGCCAGTCCCTGATCTGATACACCACCTCCCCAGCCATTAATTAACTCTGGTGTCCCCAGATAAATCCCTGCATTCTTCCCACCCTCTGAGCTCTTCACATGAATACATATACACACACACACACACACACACACACACTAAATCCCTGCATTCTTCCCACCCTCTATGCTCTTCACATGAATACACACACACACCCACACACACACACACACACACACACACACACACACACACACACACACACACACACACACACACACACACACACATCTATCTATCTATATATATATATATATATATATATATATATATATATATATATATATATGTATATTCAGTGAATCGGCTTTCGCAAAAGTGCACTTTCTTTGAAGTGGGCTTGATCTTCTGTTTGTCGACACGACAGACAGAAGTAGACATATATATATATATATGTATATATATATATATATATATATATATATATAAAATCTAATATATATAGATAGATAGATATAGATATATTATTTCATGACTGTGCAGATGAAATGACTATTAGCTTCTGGTCTAACCTGGAGATTTTAAATGACAAAGAAAACTCAGCCCTTTACTAACATCAGCCCTACAAACACCTGCATAACTTTCCTTAGAAATAAAAATGGGCAATATTAACCAGCTGTTCTCACAGGTGCTGATGAATACTAATTCAGTACCTTTGAAATCAAGTCCTTGGCTCCAGGTAACAAAACTGATATTGTGTCAGGGGCTCCCAACACAATGTTTTTAGCATCTCCTGTCTTTTCCATTATCACTTATCCTCTCTGCAAAATGCAAACATAAGTATCTAAACTCCATCAATCAATTTAATAGTTCATTTCAAACTTGGGTACCTGAAAACTAGACAGCAGTTGAACTCCCTCAGACTAACTAGACTTAGTAGCAAAGCTAGTGTGATAGAAAGGAGGTGACCACTGGGTGCAAGGGGTTAGGAATTTGATTAGGAGACACTGCTCAATTGATAGAGCAATACCAGTATTCATACAGAAATGCTGGTACAGAAATTAATTTTGATTCTGTTTTTCTGGCTAGCATGGCAGTGTTGAAATGCTTTAATGCTTCATGTGCTGAACACGTTGCAGCAATCCACTTGCTGCAAATCAGATATAAGCAGTTTTAAAAGCACAGTCCTGAGGTTAGGAGTGCCAGTGAGATCAGAACAGAACAGAACTTTTTTTCTCCTCAAATTACAGTTGAGAGGTGCCAAATCAGTAGGGAATGACAATGGACATTAGATGTGTCAGCTATGGCTCTGGGTGTCTTTATCCTAAGACCTGAAGGCAGTAACATAAATAACTAGTGGGAAAACTCATTTTGTTGGTGTCTTACTATGACAGTAGAAAGATCCCATAGATAGCTTGGACCTCCCCCAACACCTGGTCTGTTGCTACAGCACTCATAATGAAACTAATTAAATATAATTATTAATTGCACATTTTTGAAATGGAACAAGAAGGAAAACCTTTAATTTGCATGGCTGTTTATATGTATTTGTCAGGACTATTTAATGATAGCTTGAGGTATAAAAGGCTACCTTTTTCCTGCAGCTAAGAGTTGGAAGAATGGTCTTACCTCATCATTTAAGAACTCAATCAAAAAACAAACAAAATGCAACAATTTCTACAATACTTTTGACACACCAAAATTAGGATTAATGCTGTTTTAGTATCATGTCAGGATACCTTGTGTCCTTAGCCTGGCACCATACCTCAGTGAAACCACCAGTGCATCAACAGGTCACTTAAACAGAATAAAACTGTTACAGGATTTGGGAAGCTTTCTTCTCTCCCGGAGGTCTATCACAGGTGGCACCTAGCAGCCCATCTGGTGTCAGCATCAATCCATAGGAGTACTGCAGCCAAACTCACTGGCATAAAAAGAGCAATGTACAAAATTATTGCCTTCAGTTGAGCAAAATATGGGCAAGCTGTGGAGAAAGCCATGTACCAAACCGACACCAAAAGAAGCAATCAGATCCATCAAAAGTAGTTAGCCTCAAAGTCTACTCCAGTACTCAGAAGCATGGTGGAGATGACTGGAGAAAGATATAATAAGAGCAAAAAACAGCACTCACAATGAAGATGGGTCATGGCGAGGGTATATTCCCAGGGAGCAGTACTCCATGCTGGGGAGTAGTAACATTTCCAAAGAGTTAGTGATATCTTTTGCCTTATCTGATTTGCTGATATTTATAACCATCGTATTCTGTGGTGTACCCTGAAATACATAATGGGCAGGATTCACGATGGCTTGCACGGAGTCTAAGAGTAGTGTAAGACTCCATGCAGCTATCGCGATCCAGGAACAGCATGAATGTGCGTATAAAAAACTGGAAAACAGCAACCTTGTAGCCGGAAAGCCAACTCTAACCAAAGGAATTGAGAATTCAAAGTAACTTCTTTAACGCAAAAGTTTTTATTCTTAAAAGTAGCTGCCGTGGCTCCTGCCTCAGCTTCATCAGAAGAAAATACAAATGGAAACAGCTAACAAAAACATTTAAATACTCTCATAGCAAAAACTCTTATTGATTTGAAATGTTACATACGTAAGTTGAATTTGAGAATGTTACTTAACAACGAGACCACAATAGATTATAACAAATTAAGGTTACCTAGTGTATTTAACCCTCCCATTCAACCCAATCTACTGCTTTTTGAGCAGATGTGTGAAATTGATATAAGACATCTTTTCACTGTTTCTAAAACAAATATGGGCTCTAGAAACATGAATATTTCTGACGAACAACGCCACTGGTTAAATAGCTTGCGTTGTTTAAGTTAGGTTTCTAAAGCCAGACAAGGGGGTGGTTTGGTGGTCTTGACGATTCCCAATACAAGGAGAAAATGCTTGAGATTCTTACATCCCAGGCTTATGAAGTTTCCTCTTTAAATGAGGTTAATGTAACTCAAGGCCATATTAGGGGATACTTTCGTGATCTTTTCCTTGCAGGCAAAATTGATTTAGACACATACAATTACATTGACATCATTACACCAAAGTTGCCTGTTATCTTTGGAATACCAAAGATGCACAAAGACCATAAAACCCCCCCCATGAGGGCATTAATAGATGGTAGGTCTTCTATGACCTACCCCTGTTCGAAATTGATAGATAACATTTTATCAAAATATGTGAAAAAAATTTCCACAATCTGCAAGGACTCTTGGTCCTTTCTCCGTGACATCAACAGTATTGACTTCAACCCTGAGTTGAACTTCCTAACTGTTGATGTAGCGGATTTATATACATCTATTCCACATGATGAAGCAGTGGAATGGTTACAACTTTTGATGGAAAGTTTAAACGCTCCACAGGAGGAGATATACATAATTACTGAGCTCTTAAGCATAGTACTGTCTTCTAACTTTTTTGTATTCGATCAGAAATACTACTTACAGAAATGTGGAATAGCCATGGGCTCGCCCTGGTGGGCAGAGCTAACTTGTTTGTAGCCTTTGGGAAAAGCAGTTTATTCTATCCAATGAATCTATAATGCAGAACATAAAATACTACACTAGATTCTTGGATGATATATTTATCCTGTTTAAAGGAACTGAACCGGAGGCACAGTCTTTTGTTGATTACATAAACAACACTACGGATTGGTTAAAATTTACATTTAATTTCTCCACTGTTGAAACAGACTATTTAGATGTGAGACTAACGAAAGACTTTACTGAAGGAGTATATTCTTCAAAAATTTTTAGGAAGCCAACATACTGCAACTCCTTCCTGCACTACACTAGCTTACATCCACCCAAACAGAAAAAATCCATAGTTAAGGGTCAGCTTGTACGTGCAGGAAGAATGTGTAGTACTTTAAGTGACTTTAGATTCCAATTTAGATTTCAATTCCTTTGGTTAGAGTTGGCTTTCCGGCTACAAGGTTGCTGTTTTCCAGTTTTTTGCACCAGTTTGTTTGCTTTTTTACTATGAATGTGCGTATAAGAGAGCACCTAAAACGGCTCTTAAACGGGCAGGGCGTGGATATGCTAATTACCTCACTGGCAGCTGAAAGGCTTGCAAATGAGGTAATTTCACGATCCAGGAAGCAGAAACCTGCCCATGTAAGAGCCATGTTATCTGCAGAAATGTACTCAGTTGATAACTGAGTACCATTCTGCAAATAACACAATGGAGCCTTGTCAGCTCCAAATAAAGGTTGCAAATGTCCCAGGCAGCATGCCAATGGCCAAATATGTGGCCACTGGCAACATACCCTGATGCAAACATGAAATAAAAATATTTTTTTTCGCCAATGTTTAAACGTAGCGCAGCGTCACGCAAACGGGCTGCGCTATAAAAAAACAAAAAAATAAAAATATTAAACCCACAAATGTGGGTTTATGCAAAGCATGAGTTTACAATGTAAGGGAATAGCAGGGTAAAACAACATGGCCACCGAGTAGGGGTTGCTAAGGGTGGAAGCGGAGTGTAAGACATGTAACTAAGCATTAGTAGGCAATCCTATGTAAATGAGTGGTAGGATAGTGAATCGCACTGTTACATAGAAAATGAGCACATTCTGTGCAGTGTAGGAGTAGGATAAGGGGGAGTAACAGCGTAGGAGATAGGTGACATCACAGGGGGGAATGTATGAAAGAAAAGCAGCTCATTGGAGCACAGTGGCATGTGAAAGATGTTAGTCACACATCATGGAAAGAGAAGTGTCAACAAGTAGGCATGGGAAAGCCAAGAAATGGAAGGTGTATACTATGGATAACACCAAAGTTTCTTGCTGGACGTGCATGCGCGCGTGTGCACGCTGGTAGGCACGAGTAAGATAGAGTGTGCGCGTGTAAGCATGAGTGCGCGCGTTTAAGGCAGAATACGCATGTAGGAGCCTGTTTAAACACCTGTAAGCTTGTTTGCGCTGGTGTGCACGTGTTTTAACCTGAATAAGCAGATTCTAGTCTGTCTAAGCATGTGTGTGCGTGTGTTAGCCGCTGTGAGCGTGTTTTTGCTGGTATGCGCGTTGCTCCCCCCTGAGGAAACAGAAGGGAAAAAGAAAGCATGGGAAATAGTAGAAAGCTAGCAGAAATTACTGGCAGAGCTAGCAGGTGAAAACAATCAGAAGCAGGCAATTACACAGGCAGAACAGTAGTCCAGCCCAACACTTAAAACTCTGCAAACAACAGTGCAGAATGTTTCTCTCAAGAGACACTGCAACAGAGGAGTAAGCTATTAGAAGTGAAAACTGAAAAAGCTTCACTCAGACCAAAAATGCTAGGGACTGCCGTAGCTGTTATAAGGATACATATGCAACTTGCTGAGGGTGGTGACTATGCAAATGCTGCCAGACAACCCACAGAGAGGAGATGGAGAAGAGTGTACAGGCCCAGGGTTTGTG
>NC_056728.1:1997746995-1997939229 GCF_019279795.1 Protopterus annectens | reverse complement strand
CCAGCATGTGTGCAGTTTAATAGGCTACAGTGGCTAGAGATGTGACATCCATACCAGGTCACATCACAGGTATGTTGACATGGTGCAGGGGTTGTACACAGCAGTCTGGCCAATAATAATGATAGAGGCCACTTGATAGCATGAGGCCTCACTTTGTAGCAGTAATACCCTGTCACATTACAGGAACATGCCCACACTCACAGTGTCAACAACACTATAATGCACACCCCATAGTGTTGAGGTGAGGACCCTTGCCTATGTGGTCATTACCCTCACAGTACTGTGCACCCACACAATGTGACACAGAGAAAGGACATGTACAGGTAGCCAGTATGGCTGAGACTGATGGCATCAACAGGGTAGTAGACTGCATCACCATGAGGGGTTAGGCATCCTGTGTGTTATGTATGGTAGCATACACCCTCATTCCATGCAACAGATAGCCATATGTACATACATACACACACACACACACACACACACACACACACACACACACACACACACACACACACACACTGTGGAGACCACAAATGTAATACACATACGGATAGCTGATGTGTGTGATACCACACCTGCCTAAGTCACACTTTCCACACTGCAGTATGAACAGATGTCTACAACAGTGTACAGGGGTGTGTAACAATTGGGATGTATTCCCCACCATATGTGGCATATATGGTCACACATGCAAACACACATGGCAGTACTGTGAATGATACACCTGCTATATGATGATACGTCTGACAGACATGCAGCAGTATTGGCCGCATTATGTGTACCAACGCTATGTCTGGCAATTGTGCTGCTATATGCACATGGGAGGATGTAAGTGTTACAGGTGTCAAGTGGCGTACAATCGGTAACACCTGACCGCTGTGTAGGTTTTATGTCTTCACTGTCAAGTAACAGTAACATAGCGTACTGTTTGCACATGTAATGGTAGTATGGAGTGTGACACACCTGTGAACCATCCCCGGTGAACATCCATCTACACAGGTGGATCACCACTTTATGTACACACATCCATCCATACCTGATGTACATCCTACCGTACTGTCAGTATGTCACCATATACAGGTGTCAATGATGGGGCTGCATTGCAACTGCATGTTGTAGTTAGGCACAGATGAGTTACTTACATCAGCTAATGCACATGCACGGTAGCTGCATGCACACTACAGATTGTACATGTGTGTTGGTCCTACATGCCTGTCATGTAGCCATGTTTGTACGCAGTGCAATTGGTGGACATGTGTGTTGACATACATAACACATGGACTGTTGTATGATATGATGGGTGTCATGGGTAACTAGTACAGAGGGAATGTGTCCTCGGTCAACATTGCTACCTCATGTACTGTTAGCATTCAACAACCATGGATCCACCTTCCATTTGCATGCATATGATTGCTGTAGCCACTTGTCTGCATGGAGGACAGCAAAAGCTATGCTATGTGCATACGTGTTGTGTGTGTGGCCCATGCACATATCCACTGCAATTACATATATGACATATCCAAACATGTGTGTTTGCTGGTGTACAGTGACAGTCATCTGTCACAGCTGTGTAAGACCCAGGGCCCCTGGAATGTGTAGAGCTGACCTGGTTATGTACAGTGGTATCATTGCAATGCATAGCACATGATGGAACCCTGTCGGTATATGTGTAGTCTGCACAGTTGCTGTACATCTATGTACAGTCCACTGGTCATGAGTCATACGGTGTTGTGTTGATGTATGGCTGTGTATTGCTGGTCCAACAACATGGTGATGTCTGAGGGCTACATTGTAGACTGTGGTGTGTACCTCTGTGATCTGCACCTGAGACATCTGTGATGGCTCTTGAGTGTGTACTGGTCAATACATGTGAGTGGCCTTCATGTACGTGGGGACAGTAATACCATACTGTGCCCTTCCATGTTTAGTATCCGTGTGCATGCAAGATGGCTCTTTGCAACTGCTAAGTGTGTGAGCATGCCCAGTATGCCGTTGTGTAGTTGGACACACAGTACATTCCAAACTGCGCCCTTATGTGTTTAGAATCCATGTGCATGCAAGACGGCCCTTTGCAACTGCAAAGTGTGTGAGCATGCCCAGTATGCCATTGTGTAGATGGACACACAGTACATTCCAAATGGACGTGTGATACTAAGCGTGTGGGCATGGCCAGTGACACCTTGTGTCGGTGATGTGCCTCTGTGAATGGGCATGGCCATTGACAACCTGTATAGCGATGGTGGACATCCAGGCAATAGATGTCCATTTTCAACGTCACGATGGATGCCTACATTGAACACACTGGTTGACTGTCTTGAAGGGTGTACTGTCTGTGGCACATCCCGTATCTATGTAGTGTTGTTGTAGTGCTCCGTAGATATTTATTTGCCCCGATCACACCACTGCCGTGTGTTTGTCTACGTCTACCTTGGGACAGTAGTATGCTTTCAGACTGCTCACTCTCTATACATTCCCTATCGGTGTCCTTGACTTTGCGGATGATGTCACCCACCTAGAAGTATGCCTCTGGGAGTGCTGTGTTCAGTAATCTCGGTAGCGTGTTCTGTAAATGCGTAATGCTGTAGTGTGATAAGGTAGTTAGGTGTATGTTCAACTCCCAGCCCTGCCAAGTGTGTGCCTCTGTGTGTGTGTGTGTGTGTGTGTGTGTGTGTGTGTGTGTGTGTGTGTGTGTGTTTCCAGCTGCCTGGGGACACAGTAATGCTTTTAGAAGCCTCACACCACATACATTCCCTATCGGCGTCTTTGCCTTTGCGGATGATGTCACCCACCTGGAAGTATGCCTCTGTGAGTGCTGTGCTCAGTAATCTCAGTAGCGCATTCTGTAAATACGTAATGCTGTAGTGTGATAAGGTAGTTAGGTGTATGTTCGACTCCCAGCCCTGCCAAGTGTGTTCCTCTGTGTGTATGTGTGTGTGTTTCCAGCTGCCTGGGGAACACAGTAATGCTTTTAGATGCCTCACACCACATACATTCCCTATCAGTGTCTTTGCCTTTGCGGATGATGTCACCCACCTAGAAGTTTGCCTCTGGGAGTGCTGTGTTTAGTAATCTTGGTAGCACGTTCTGTAAATGCGCAATGCTGTAGTGTGATAAGGTAGTTAGGTCTGTGTTCTAATCCCAATCCTGCCACATGTGTGTGTGAGTTTCCTGCTGCATGACAACAGTACATTGCTTTTACACTATTCACTCTCCATAGAATCCGTACGGCATCTTTGCCTTTGATGCTGATGTCAGCAAGCTAGACGTATGCCTGTATGAATGCTGTGATCTAGTAATCACAGTAGCATGTTCTGTAAAAGCGTAATGCTGTAGTGTGATAAGGTAGTTAGGTCTGTGTTCTGATCCCAACTCTGCCAAGTGTGTGTGTGTGTGTGTGTGTGTGTGTGTGTGTGTGTGTGTGTGTGTGTGTGTGTGTGTGTATATATATATATATATATATATATATATATATATATATATAATGTAAATAGATATAGATATGTATGTGGATATTAGCACTATTGAATGTGCTGCATTATCTGTACGTGATCACCTTTGATGTATGTATATCTGCTATGGCTCTGTGATAGTGCACATACTGTGTGCTGTAGTGATCCTGGGTTATAGTTGTGTAGTGACCAGTTATTCTGTTGCTTGGTATTACAAGGGACATTGAAAACAATGATAGTACAGCACCTTTAAGCGGTCGTGTGCACATCTCAGCAACAGTCAGCAGTGGTTATTACTTTGGAGGATGAGTATGGCTCATATAACTATGTATTACCTGACAATACTATGCAAATCAGGTTAACATTACTGACTCCCATTTATCCACAGGTTGTGATACAGATCGCAAGAATGTATGTGTATACATTGACAGGTGCAGGACTGGAATATTGTTGAATGCATGGAGGGGTGTCCATGGCCAGTAATGGCAATCTGTACAGCCTGGCAGGTACGGTCTGTGACTGTCCCACAACCTCCTGTATATGGCTGACACATGCTGAAACTGTGTACATGCAGACACACACACATAAAACAAACAGCTAGGGCTAACACATACACGCACACATTGCATCAACATTAGGCCATGCAAAAACTGTTGTCACACACACACACACACACACACACACACACACACACACACACACACACACACACACACATACTTACATGTTGATTGGATGGCTCAATGACAGGCTCTGGAAAAGAAACACCATACCCTTTGCATATGATGACACCTGTGCCACCACCTGTAATGTGTAACATTGATGCAGGAACAGACTAACATGGTGCTGATGCACAGGGTGGCTTTATAGCACTGTATTAATGTTAAAATGTTGTTAACACAAAGTGTGATATCCTTCTAGGTGTATGTAAGCAGGCATGATGCATTGCAGCTATGACCATCAATGTAGTATAGTTTACAGCACTGTTAATTCTGAAGATTTATTATCCATCCATGTGCCATTTGACTGACGTGTCTAGTATTGGCAGCATGTGTTTCAGAGTGTGCAGTACGTGTGTGATGTGTGTAGTACAGATTTATACATGCTTACAAATGCGTACACTGGCTTACACGACATTACATGGGCTTCAACATTCTTACACTAGCTTATTCATTCTTAAAAGTGTGCACCCGGGCTGACGCGCACACACATGCTTACACAGGCTTACAGGCGCGCACAGGTGCGAACATACTGTAAGCAGGTTTGCAAGAAACTTCAGTGATATCCATGGTGTACACCGTCAGTTTCCTGACTTTACCTAGGATAAATCATAACACGCCTCTTCCACTGATGAGTAACTGACAGCAAACATGTGACACACTGCTCCGATAAGATTACAGTGTTTTATACATACACACTCATGATGTACACCTTGTTTGCTGTAGCATAAACTAGATCCAGGCCTGCTGAATCTAGCTTTGTTTGTATAACTTGAGCACTAATCCAGGCATTCTTTAAAGTATTCAATTGTATTTATTACTGCTTGGTAGTAACTTGATTAAAGTGTAGCTATCATTCCAAGTCTTTTGGATTAAGCACTTGGGCTTCAGACCAGTTGTTTTACATTAGGAAGGTTTGTGGCCTGCACTGTGGTAGCAGGACAGGTAGCTTAAATCCTTCTAAGTTGGGAACTGCTGACTGAGGGCTCAGTGTCTGTTATTCTAAAAGTGTATTAGTTCTGGTTTAAGCACTTGGGCTTCAGGCCAGTTATTTTACATTAAGAAGGTTCGTGGTCTGCACTCTTGTGGGAGGAGAGGCTGGACTCTGCCCTTCTGAGCTGGGAATTTCTGGTTAAAAGCTTATAGTGCCTGCATATTTGAACTGTTTCTTACTGAAATTGGTACACCCTGTTTGCTGTAGCATAGAATAGATCCAGGCCTGCTGAATCTAGCTTTGTTTGTATGCTTGTTGTTTGTTTGCTTGTTATTTCCTTGAAATGCTAATTCCACCTACAATGCGGCTTTTCAGCGCTTCTGTGGATCCCTAGTGATATCTGCATTGCTTACTGTACTTATTTCCTTGTTTCACTTGAAAGAAAGTTACTGTTTGTCGTTTTTGCATTTAAGTTACCTGTAACACATTGCATTTATGTTACCTGGCACTTGCTCACTAAAGCAATTATATAAGTCAGCACTAAAAAATTAAAAGCACTACACCCTCACAAACTCCCTTGAGTACCTTGTTCCCCACTGGCCCTTTTTTCAATTATAAAGGAATTCCCAATACTATTCTAGCATGTCCAAAGGTCAGTTGTCAATCTCCTCTCCGGTCCAGCTGGTGAATCTGGGAATCTTGAGGCAATGTTACAACTGCCTCATGTACACAGACAACCCTCTCCTCCTCCCAACAAATTCCAACACATGTGAGAGATGCAACCATATAGCCAAACTGGAGGCTAAACGCTCTCAACTCAGTACTGGCGTAACCAGTCAGGAGGAGAAGGAAACCACACTCACTACAATTCCAGTCTCACATAGACCTACCACGACAGCAAACCAAACACATAAACACATAAAAACATACTCGGAGGCTCTAAATAAAAATCTGCCTAAGAAGCAGAGACTTCCAAAGTAGACACCCAAGCAACCGCTACCCCAAAACAAAACACATGAAACACATAGCTCACAAAGCCAGTGTGCCGAACAGTCACAGCCCTTAAGGCTAAACAGCACACCTGATACACTTGTAATAGGTGACTCTATCGTCAGGCACACTGACGTCCCGCTCACCAGGCTGAACTAGGAGAAAATCATGGTGAGCTGCCTGTCGGGCGCTAGGATCCACCACATAACACAAGCACTCAGGTCACTCCAAGGCAAGTACAAATATGACTCGGTCATTGTCCATGCTTGTGTGAATGACCTGAGATGTACCTTCCTGGACTACATGAAAAGAGACATAGAGGAGCTCTCTGAGCATGTAGCCCAGGCCGGTATGACCCTGACCTTGAGTAGCATCTTACCCTCACCAAGAATGATGCCACAATATGAAGACAAGATGATCAATTTCAACAATTGGCTTAAGTGTTGGTGTCATTCAAAGGGGATCCAATGCCTGTCAGCCTGGGATGACATGCTCGACAAGCCACGATGCTTCACTAGGGATGGCTTGCACCTGTCACCCCTGGGCTTTCAGATATTGGCAAAAGCTCTTGCTTCCCCCATAGTGCCTTTTTTAGGCAAGGCTCAAATGACAAACCCACCTCCAGAGGTATCACAAGGGATAAGAAACTAAGAGTAATGCTACTCAACGCCAGAAGTCTAAACCTCAAGATGCACACACTCAAAACTTTCCTTAGCATGGAGAACATCGATATCTGTGCAGTAACAGAAACCTGGTTCAAGGCTCCCGAGCACCCCAGCACTACCAGGTTATACCTCATACAATGCTTTTCGGCCCCAAAACTTGGACCGAACCACAAAAGGAGGGGGAGTATCAATATTCATCAAAGATACCCACACCTCCAGGTTGGTGGCACAGCACAAAGCATCAGAGACTATCCATGTGCAACTAACAGTGGGTAAAACTGCCTTCCAGTTTATAGCCTGCTAGAGACCACCCTCCCAAACCCAGGAACCCCACTCGGCCTTCCTGAGAACACTGGAAAATATGAAGGTCTCTCCAAACACCATTATATTGGGTGACTTCAACTACCCAAACATAGACTGGGAGCATTACTCTAGCTCCAACACCCTAGCCCAAAGGTTCCTAGAATTTATAAACTCAAATGCTATGGAACAACTTGTTACCACTCCCACAAGAGGGGAAAACATACTGGACCTGATCATCACCAACATGGGGACTCTATGCTCCAGAACAGAAGTGTATCCCTCACTGGTAAGATCAGACCATAAACTAATCTCACTGGATATTCACATCCCGACCCCACCCCTGCCTAGAAAACCACAGTGAAAAACTTCTCTAAAGCAAATTTCACACTCCTCAAAACCGGTGGAATCCTTCAAAGCCCCCGAGCCTGTGAAAAATACGGCCCAGACCACAGAATCCTTTATAAACGCATTCTATGAACACCTTCAGGAATGCATGGATCATGCAATCCCAAATAAAACCAAGACCCAATCCTCCAAAGGCAGACGTCCTGTCTGGTGGACCCCAGCCATAAACAAACTATACAATAGAAGGAGGAAGCTACTACATAATAGAGCAAAATCCCAAAAAGGGAAGGCATCTCTGATCAGTATTAGCAAAAAACTGCGGGCACTCATAAAATCATCTAAGGCCAGCTTCAAGAGAAAAATTTCACAGGACACTAAGGATAATCACAAGGCTTTCTTTAGTTATGTTAGGAACCTGGTTGGGAATTCCCAGATATGCTCAGAATTACTCCAAAATTACAAAAAATACATTGAACCCACAGACATTGCCAACATCCTAGCTGACAGGTTCAGTGCAAACTTCTCCCCCCTCTCCCCACCAAAAGGGCAAATATCTATCCCAGCAGAGTGCTGCCCCCCTGACATCTCAGATGCTCAGGTAAGAGCCGCCCTCTCCAAAGCAAAAAGCACAGCATCAAAGGGACCAGACGGTGTCCCGGGCTGCGTCCTACATGAACTCCAAGAAGAGCTAAACCCAAACATAAAACTACTGTTCAATCTCAACCTTACTACAGGATATGTACCCAAAGAGTGGCATACAGCAACAGTGGTCCCTCTCCACAAAGGTGGTGCCTCAACGGATCCTGGAAATTATCGCCCCATAAGCCTGACTAGCTTGGTCTGCAAAGCTATGGAAAGGATCATCATGGACCTCATAAATAAAGATATTGGGGACCTACAGACACTGGATCCTACCCAGTTCGGCTTTGTTAAGGGCAGATCCTGCCTCTTAAACCTGGTTGATTTCTTTGAAACAAGTCACCAAGGCCATTGACAAGGGGAAGGTGGTCCGAACAGCCTACCTGGACCTTGCAAAAGCCTTCGATACAATACCCCACTCGGGCATTATAGATAAGCTCACCAGCTTAAATATAAACCTTATGTCACTAGATGGGTTGCAAACTGGCTCAAGGACAGAACCCACATGGTTAGAATTGCTGGAGCCATGTCAGACTCCAAACCAGTTACAAGTGGCGTCCCACAAGGCTCAGTCCTGGGACCTCTCTTGTTCGGTATATATTTCTCGGAGGTACAGGCCAACATGGAAGGACTGTGGCTGACCAAGTTCACAGATGACTGCAAACTGGGTGCCATAATCAACTCTCCAGCCGACACAAGCATCCTCCAAAAGGGCCTCATAGAAACAGACAACTGGTGCCAGAGCCATGGCCTCAAGCTAAACACCAAAAAGTGTATAGTCATCCCCTTTGGCAAAAACAAAGTGCCCACAAATTACCACATTGGTGGTAATCCATTAAGTACAGAAGAAGTAATGAGGGACCTGGGGACCCAAGTTGATAGCAATCTCTCATTTGACAACCACGTGGCCAAAGTGGTTAGAAAAACATTTTATATAGCCCACATAATCATGAAGAGATTCACATCTAGATCAGGGGAGGTCATCGTGCCTCTTTACTCATCCCTCATCAGGCCCATAATTGAGTACAATGCCCCTTTTGGGATGTACCTTACCAGACACCTGCAGCAACTGGAAAGACCCCAAATGTACCTCACCAATAGGATCAAAGGGCTCAAACAGATGCCATATGCTGCCCGGTTAAAGAAACTCCAGCTCTACTCAGTGGCATACCGCCTGCTCAGAGGCGATCTGTGCCTGATGTATAAAGCCATGTCCAACCCGGTATTAATGGACATGCTGCACCTCAGAAAATCCAAATCCCATCAAGCTACGCGCTTGAGAGACTTGAACCTCAGCACTGAAATAAATAGGACATGCTGGAGGGACAGATTCATAACCCAGAGGCTCCCTTCACTCTGGAATAAAATCCCAGTCCAGGTTAGGCAGAGTCCCTCATTGACTCTCTTCAAGAGGAATCTTGATGAGTGGATTGGAGATCGTAGGTTTACCCCGGGTATCACTTCTGTGTCACTGTTAGACAGAGGCACAGTATACTAACCTCGAAAAAGGGCATAGCAGAATTAATTTAAAATGGGTGGCAAAAGCCAAACACACTCTGGCTAGGCTTATAAATGCCCTAGGGCAGATAGCCTAGTATGAACTTATGAACCTATGAACCTATGTCACCTATCTTCTACTCTGATAATCCCCTTAACCTGCTCTTACACTGTAGAGGCTTGGCCCATATGGCATGACAAATTGTGATTCACTATCCTCAGCCTCAATTGCATCAGATTGCCTACTAATGCTTGGTTACATCTCTGAAAGAGCGCTTCCACATAATGCAACCAGTACTCAGTAGCCATGTTGTCTTCAGCTTGCCATTCACCTGCATGGCGAACTAACTTTTAACTAAAATTACAATTTGTATGTATATTTTAAATATTTTTCTTGTTTTGAAAGCGCAGCGCGTTTTTGCGCCGCTGAGCTATGCTTAAACACCTGAGATTGGGGGAGGACAAATACAGTTTTATTAATTTCCAGTGGAAAAAAATGCCACTGGCCTTATATTTGGCCATTGGCATGCTTCTTCAACTAAATTCATCCTTTATTTACAGCTGTCATTGCTCCGTTTAACTACTTGCAGAACGTTACTTGGTTAACATCTGACTACATTTCTGTACATAACTCTACTCTTGCACAGACTGCTTACTGTTTCATGTATCACAAATTTACATCATTTGCATAGCTTTCACCTACAAATGGGGTAATTTGCATATCCTAACATTGTCCGTGCAACGTTCGTTTTAGGGGCTGTCTTACACGCCCCTACAGGATATTGCTGAATAGCTCGGCAGACATCTTGCCTTGCTCTACTCGTACATGCTGGCCAAGGCTTCGTGACTCCTGGCCTAAACTTTGCTGTGTGCTAATTTGTCTATTTGTGGAGTATGCATGGCTGTAGGTATGTTTTGACCTGCTACATCTGACATTTCTACAGAACAGCTCCCACTTTCATCATTTGTAAAGGTGACAGCCCTATATATACAGCTGTGACATTTAACAAGTCAACACATACCTGCAGTCAATACTAAACTGACTACTTCAGCGCTTTTCATACCTTCAGATTTTTCTTGTAGTAGTATAGTCGATAATACTGTTTCCTATAACATGTATCTGTTTATGATACAAGATATATCATTTTATTACACCACTACACACAATATACGAAGAAATCACAGGCCAGATGCCATTACATTCCTTTTGCAGGACACACCCGCCCAGAGTGTTGTGTTCCTCACAAAAGCCAACAGGTGCTAATCAAAACATATTTTGCTATCATCTACCTTATGTGTTCGCTGGTATTTGCGCTTTCCATCAGTGGCAGAACTCACATGCGAGTGTGGGAGACTGAACACTGTATCGGGGACACTACATAACACCATGAGGGACACATTTATTTTGTTTCTATTAACCTTCCACATTGACTATCACAGGGCATAAGTATTCATTCACATTTATCGAGGTACATGCTTTTGACTTATACATGTTTTGTCATTTGTCATCACGTCTTTCTTCACACCTGTCCACCTAATATCACTAGTTCTGTACATTTATTAAGGGCAGGGTTACCTTCATACCTCTCAACTGTACACATTTTGGGTAAATGTCCCGAACTTAGACTTATAATTTTGTTCCTTTTTTCATAATATTGTGCCTTTCTGGTAAATTAGTGGCAAGTCATTAAGGACTGTGAAGTTAGATAATAATGACAGACATTAGTATTTTATAATTAATAACCCTCAAAACATTCATACTAATGAATAATCCATTATTCTATCAACATTCTAACTTTGTAAGAGGAATATTTAAAATAGTCCCTATTTGTACTTATTTTAATATGCTTTTGTCCAGATGTCTTATTCTGAAAGGTTGAGAGGTATGGTTACCATCTTAGTCGTACGCATGTACGTCTATGATAATCGCTTACATGACACTGATATAAGTCCCTACGTCTTCCCCCAATGGTTTACACAATATCCAGTAGATGGGTTCTTCAGTTTTGGAAGATATAGGCGTGTGCTATACCCACATAGGAATATTAATCACTCCCATGGGGCGGACCTAATAAATCTGTGCCAACCAACACCTAGGCACCTAGGCCCATTATTGCATACCCATGATTCTCATACCTGACACCCCTCCACAGTAGTCATAAGACATATTTAATGTGAGCGATAATAAAGTATGAAGACACTTCTAAGCACTATCCACTCTCCGCGTATTGGGACATATGTCATACATTCTGTCAACCCATGTGTTATTACCCTTGCACAAGCTACTGTTGCATGTACAGCTATATTGTAGTTGCGGATGTGATTTCTTTGCCTCAATCATTACAGGACGGTGCCTGTAGAGGATCAATTTTTGGGGTCCTGCAAAGGACACCTATATCCATGTTTAAAGAGTAGAACTTGCAGATCTGGCACACTGGTACTTTCCGGGCAATGGTTTGGAAAGCAACAGTGTATTTACCTACCTAATTCCTCGTGGGCTACGCATTTTAAAAATGCCCACGACAGGGAATAGATTTCCCGAACTGCTTTTTAAGTGGCAACAGCTCAATATGGAGCTAAGCTTCAGTTATATGAAGCTTCTCATCGAGTTTCACACACCGGAGGAAGATGCCTTAAGGACTCTAGTTAATCAACATGTTAGTGACTTTAAAATGAAGTATGTAAATAGTGATTGTCATAGGAAATTTGAGAGAATGTTGGATGATGTATTACTTTTTGAAAAACGTTTGGTTGAACAAAAAAAGACTAAGATAGCTAGAGATGTACGTGATTTTAAAAATAGCCAAGTTTTTACTTGGCCTAAAGAGAGTTATGGTCCCACATATAGAAACACCCCCTACAATTATGGACGAGGTTATACTCAAGTGAAACCCCAATGGAGGGGACAAGAAGTGGTTGTGCATGAAGTACCACAAGTAAATAATGATGCTCTTAGTTATGTGTTAGATGACAATGTTGCAGATTCTAATGTAATTAATCATGTTGAACCTCAAACTAGAGGAAGTAGTAATCCTATTTTGGATAACAATGTAAAGACAAGGATAAATAATGAAGGTAGTACACCTACAGAAATAGATAGACAAGAACCATCATTAAGCAAGACTTCTCTGTTTAGTAGCATAGGGTCTAACATGACAGATGTGGTTGTTAGGCCTAAGGTTACCCAAGGAACAAATGGTGATGGTTTACCAACACGGAAGGAAGGTACTCCTTTCCCTATTGCACAGGGTCGTTCCTCTGAAAGGAGGCGTTCGGCCAGCAGAGGGAGACACAAAAGGAAGGGCTCAGTGGAGGAACATCAGGGCCCGACCTTAAAGAAAATGTGGGAGAAGATCCCTCGCTAGTTGTTAACTTATCTAGCAGGAGCTTAACTGAGTATGAGATACAGGTATTGAACAAGGGCTTGAACTTTATTCCCACTAGGAGAGATGATTTGGTGGATACAATTATAGACACAAAAATGTTTATTAGAAACATACAATTGAGATTAGACTTTGGTACAAATGATGAGGTAGTACAAGGTCCCAGGTTCCGTCCCAATAGCACTTATATACCACAGCTACATCCGGTAATAGATGCTTTTGGCAAAATTCTAGAGAGTGAAATACATGGTCACTTTCAGAATAGAAAAAATTTGAGACATGGACAGAACTTGAATTATAAACAGAGGAAAGCATTGAATGACCTCAGAAATGATGATAAATTGGTGGTGAGGCCGGCCGATAAAGGAGGCCCAGTGGTAATCATGGATTCTATGGAGTACACTGAAAGTATGAGACAACTACTTAGAGAAATTAGATTCTATGTTAAGATAGATTTTAATGAGGTGAAGGATAAGGTTTTTGATGTATATTACATGCTTGATGACCTCATCATGTCCTCTAGTATAACCAGGGAGTTATATGACTATTTTAAAGTCAATAATCCTGTGATACCAATTATTCAAGGGTTACCGAAAATCCATAAATCTCGGATAAAACCCCCCATGAGGCCGATTGTGGCAGGCCAGGGTTGGGTAACCGAGCCACTATCAATTTACATGGAGAATGTCCTAAGGCCATTGGTTGATATGAATATTAACATACTCAAAGATAGTAAGCATTTCCTCATAGATTTATATGCGTATTTTAATGGATTAGTTGAGGGGACACAGTATTATTTAGTCACTTTAGATGTTGTTAGTCTATTCACGACGATACCGAATGATTTAGGAATACAATATATACAGGATTATTTACGTACACATTCTGATTTTTCATCAGACAGAATAGATTTAGTCACTCTATTTCTAGAAACAATATTGTCAAACAATGTCTTTATGTTTGGGGATGACTTTTATCTCCAGAGGGATGGCGTAGCTATGGGCACATCGTGCGTGAATAGCTACGCCAACCTGGTAATGGCAGCCTGGGAGGACAAGGTTGTATATACATCTGAATGGTTTAATAATTTTGTTGGGTTATATCGTAGGTTTGTGGATGACCTCTTTCTGGTTTGGTTGGGAGATGTAGAGACTTTAGCAAGCTTTGTAGAGTATATCAATGGGTCTACTGGATTTCTGAAGTTTACTTATGAATACTCAGATAGTAGGATTTCTTACTTAGATGTAGACATATATAAATTGGATAATGGATTATTAAACACTTCAATCCATAGGAAAACTTGCCATAAAAATACGCTATTACATAGGCAAAGCATGCACCCCAATCATATATTTGATAACATCTTGAGAGAACAGTTCATGAGAGCGTCCAGACTGAATCCATCAGGAGATGGATATAGGAAAGAGGTAGAGAAGATGAGAAGAATGTTCTTAGATAGGGGTTACTCTGAGAGTTTGATAGATCAAACAATTACTGAGGTAAATGATTTGAGAGGGACTAGAGCAAGACCTTATTTTGCAGAACAAGTTAACCAACATAGTATGGTTTGTTCGGATAGATCAGGCTTGAGAGCTTCTATGTTTTATACAAAGGGTAGCCAGGAGTTAAAGGATATGATGTCTAAGCACTGGGACATTTTGTTGACAGATAGTAGAATAGGTGAAATAGTGGGACCAAAACCAAGGATAGCATATAAGAACAAACCTAACCTGAAGAGATTACTATGTAGACCTAAGGGTGTTCCTTTTAAAGAAAGGGATGAGGCGTCTGATGTAAATACTCTGTCCTGTGGTAAATGTAACCAGTGTAGCTATATTAACACTGATACTACCTTGATACATCCGGTCACCAAACGGATATTTAAGTTTAACACTCACACCAGTTGTGTTAGTAAAAATGTGGTTTACCTAGCTAGATGTGCAGTATGCCCAGCATTCTACATTGGGAAAACCAATAGAATGCTGAGAGAGCGCATTAGAGAACATGTATATCACATCAGAATAGGATCTGGGTTCAATGCATTAGCGAAACACAACAGCGAAACAGGACCAGAACATGTTTTTAGTTTTTGTGTCATACAACAGTTGGTGCAGGGACCTAGGGGGGGGTGACTTGATCAACCGGACCCTAGAGAGTGAAATACGATGGATTATTAGATGGAGGGGGGATGAAAAGCCAGGTTTGAATTACAGAGTTCATATCAAACCTTTTTTAAAAAGTAGGAGGGTCTACAGACCTTAATGAAATAACCCTCTTTGAATATACAGGTAGTTTGAACTCCTGATATGCTTTAGTAATATATGTTAAGTTGTAAAGTATTTAATCTTATGTTATATATACAAAAATTTTAGGTAATGTTTTTAAACAATGTCATAATAATGTTTTAAATATTTTAAAATTGTTCATGATGTTAGACATGTCTTGGCGCTTTAAAGGGTGATATGTTTTATTTAATTAATGAATGTTAACACCCTATCAGATTTAGAGTAGGTATATTTAAATGTTTAGTGTGCTGGTCTATTTTGTAAAAGTTTGAGAAAGCCTACGGGTGAAAGCGCTTACTTTTGTTATAACCAGAATAAAGTGTTTAAACTAATGGAAGCTTCGTTGGAATCGCTATATTGAACAGCACCACACTGATTGCAAAATTGTCTTTGGTGGTATTTGCTAAACAGGAATTGTGACCGGAGCCATTAAGTAACAGCGTTATATGGTGATTGAGTGTATTTACCTTTATTGCATGTCTGTATGTCTATCCATAATAACTATGATGTAACTTATTTATGTACATGTGTTATATCTACAAGGACATATGTTTATATGTTTGTCATGTATATATCAATTAATGTATGTGTGTGTGTGTATATATATATATATATATATATATGTCTGTACATTCTTTATTTCATATATTTATTTAGTTTAAGTCTGTGGATATATATCTATACACAAATATATATATATCCATATATATATAAATAACGTGTAGAAAACAGCATTCATTTGCTATGCTGTGAGCGGATTACACATGCGCAGGCGCACTTGCATATCCTTATTGTGGGTTACATATGTTTACTAATTCTTTGTGCTTACGTGGGCTTTATTAATTGTGTCGGTACCAGTAAAATATCTGTAATCCGGTTAATGGACATATGCGAAACACACGTTCACCTTTACATATTTAAATGTCTTTACAGCACAGACGCATTCATTACACTTTAAAATTATATGTGCTGTAGTCGTAGTTGAACCGGGACTGTATTCTCGTTGGCCGGATGCTGTAACCACTATACTATTGGTGTTCTGACTCATTTATATGCATACCCATAGTACATAGCTACATTAACATATGCCTCACCTCTTCACTTACAACACAGGCATCCATTCTCCTGCTGGGAAAAATGCGGTACTACATATCACACGTTCCCTATTCCCTACTGCTCTGGACCCAAGCTGCATATTTAATCACTCCAAGGATATGCAGAACTCCAAGGCTTATAGTCCTGGCACATACAAGTCTTTGATTGTCAGGGTGTTCATGTGGTGATCTGGGTTTAGGCTTGTTCGCCTGGTGAACGGAACTGCCATGACCGAGTTCAAATGTCAGACAAAGCACATGGACAGAGTTTGTCCATTTTATAAATTTTTACCTGTGTTTACAGACACAGGTGTTTCGGCACCTGTCAGCAGCTTTTTATGTTGGCAATACATAATATGGGTGGGGGTGGTTACAATACATAATCCACGGTGAGGGGTGTTCCCATTCACATTTGACTATTTCCTGTATTCATTCATACGAGGATTATTATTTTGGACATGAATTAACTACAGGTATGCAGTAGTACAGTAAACAAATGTGAAGGTTTCTTACTGTAAATATCTAAGGACCTCTGTAATACACTGTTGTTTTCTGGCAAATCAGTAGCTAATCATTAAAGACTGAAGTCAGAACATAATGACAGACAGTTGAGTTTCAGACTTCATACTCTTCAGGAAATTAATGCCAATGTACAAACTGTTATTCTATCAACTTTCTAAGTTTCTAAGAGCAATCTTTACAAACTGTCCCTACTTTTGGGCCTTTGTCCCACTTTTATTCATGGCTATGTCCAGATATCTTGCTCTCAGAGGTTGACAGGTATGGTCGGTCACACCTACACACACATTAATTGTCCCTCACACAGTAGATCAGGGTTATCTTGTTTACATCAGTGTCTTCATCACCCTTATACCATTTGCCACTATGCAAATGTGTGCAATATATTCTCCTGCTTATTCGTGTCGGGACACGTGCGTCACGGGCAGGTGTTTGATCCTGGGTAGTAGGTTATGCATGATCACTTAGGGCTGGACAGTGTCGTGCACCTCTAATGCACATTCCAACTTCTGTCCAGATATCTACAGGACTGGACTTCATGTCTTCCATTCTAATGTTTACACAGGTTACGTATCCCATGAGGGATATTCACAAATTGGACCAATCCACAACAAGCGAAATAATGAACATCTTTTTGGAGTTACGAAAATGTGCTGAGGGCTTTACATGCAAGGGATACATAGTGTGCAATCCTGCAACTGCCTTGGGTGACACTACCTACTACATATGAGTAGTGGTCACTATGTGTAGCTGTGGCTGCACCAAACCAGTAGGCCAAGTACGGCTGGATTTGGTGGACGTTTAGGTACGGGAGTGGGTTGTGTGATGAAGAGGGGATGCTGGGTAGTCCATTATGCATCCAGGTGTGTTGCATTTGTTATGGCCAGTTCCATCAGGACCAATCTGTGGGTATGTGCCGGTGACATATCTATACATTTGTATCGCACATTTCAATATTCATATGTTTGTGGGATTGTGTTCTACAGTATGGCCTGTCTGCTTGTATAGCAGCTGTATATACATGTGTCTGTGTTTCTTTCAGCTTCACCCGCTGCTCCCTCATACACCTCCAGTTCACCTATTCTGCATACGACACAGTATCGCCTTGGAGGATTGTACCATTACCCATCCACCCCACACACACAGATTCCTCACACCCCATACATCACTGCTTTGGTTGTTGGCCCATGACACGGCCAGAGTAACACATTGAATACCCTACATGTGTCAGGTACCTGTATGGTTATGTGAACTACCCTGCCATGTTTGCTTTCCACATGCTATACCTCACGCACATAGGTACACACCCATACTTAACTTTCATTACATGGTTGGTATACCCGGGTACTACCCGTTCGACTGTGACACATCCTGACAAGTTCGGCTTGTACCGCTGGCTTCCGGATTTTGGCAGCCTGTTGTACTCATTGGTAGGATGCTACCTTTTCCTGTGTCCAGGATGGGATATATTCCGTACACATATCAGACTGTAGTGGACAACACCTCCCCACAGTCAACGGTAGGGTTGCCACCTTTTCAATTGGCCAAAGTGGGACATTTTTGGTACAAACATCACATTTTACAGGCCGACATATACCCACGGGCAGTACAAAGGATAGAAATTAAAATTCTTGCCTATATAAAAGCTTATTCTTGTAGCATTTTAGTTGCTTATTCTGTTTCTTATAACATTTATGTAATTTAGATACAGTAAAACTGTTTAATGCAACTATTACATAACGTATAGGGAATAATTTTGTCCTATAATCTCAGGACATTTGCCATTTTTACAAGTTTTTGTCAGGACACAACTGCCCAAAGAGGGACTGTCGCTCGCAAAGTGGGACAGGTGGTAATCCTAGTCGACGGTACGGATAATACTGTTCCTTTCAGCCTACATGTGTCCTTATTGTTGTAGCTGTTTGTATGCTCCTTCTGTTTTGTTTACATGCTTATTCTATTTCCTATCACATTTGGTATGTGAAATACAGATATACCTTTTGTATGTGACTATTACATGCCTTGTGGGATATGATTCGGACATACGGTCACTAGATATCTACATTTCTCGTGTATTTTGTTATGGACACATCTGCCCAGCTGTGTACCCTCCCTCACATTATGGGTCAGCTGGTGACCCTCACCATTGGGCTGGACTTACCTACTGGCGGCTCACTAACATATGATGTGTTTCACTTCCACTTGGTATAGCTATCTACACTGCGTTGGACTACGGCCACACGGTCTTTCATGTCATTTGTTTGTGAGATAGGGACCAGTTATTCCCTACCGTGCATTTGTGTTTTCTTCTTCACTTTGTGTTCACAGGTACTTTCTTGCATGCTTTGCATACGTTTCAGTATTCACAGACACTGACAGATGTGATTACTATCTTGCAACTTGTTATATGCAAGCATTTTAGGTTGCGCGTCGACAGCTGCCATTTCCACGCTTCCATGCGGCACTTCGACACGGCCTATGCACTCACGCTCCTTTCCTGTGCACGTGGCTGTGTCAGCAGCACGCCTTCATTAATATGCATTTGGCGCAACTGCGCCATCTTCATGCCGCACTGTTGGCGCAAGCCTACCGCCGTACTTGCGCCGAACTTCATGAATCTGGGGGTAAGAACTTTCCTCACAAAATATATAGGGAAACAATAACCTCCTCGGAACAAAATGGATTCTTATGCTGGTTTTAATGTGTAAATAAATTAAATGTTTTAGATATACATATGATAAAAACTGCTTACAATATTCCAACACAGGACTGGTTAACCCTACAAAGCATTCTAATTTACACTCAATATTTATGCAGATTAATTAATAATTCCTCATTTAAAGATATTCCAGATCTAATAAGCTTTCTGTATGAATTTATATATAATATTTGTGAAAAGAAAAATTCCATTTCAAATCTATATAAAGAGTTAATAACATATAAAACAATTCCCAAACCATCATACTGGCAGTTCTTAACAAAAGGTCAGTCATTGCAGTTAACAGAAGAAATTAAAACTAACATCTTATTATCAGTTAATTACACCTCTAACACACAGTACTGGAAAATATTTAACTGGAAATAGTTACATAGAGCATTTTTAATACCAGGTAGAATTAAAAAGATCAGTACTACTATGAATGGTTTTTGCTGGAGGTGTGAAAAGTCAAATAAAGCTGACTGGATTCATATTTTTTATGAATATAATAAAATTAAATCATACTGGAATGAAATCAATAATTTTGTTACAAGCTTTATTTAACGAATCCTTTACCTTAACTAAAGTATTGATTATACTAAATGTAAATGAAGGTCCCTACCTGAATAAGACAAATATGTATTTGTTATGGTGAATACTTGATATATCTAGGAAATGTGTAACCAGAAGGTGGAATTCAAATACACCCCCGACCTTGGAAGATTTCTACACTTTACTGAAGACAACTGCATCGATGTAAATAAAAATCAAAGAACTATGAATCTATCCCAGGCCATTGGTAAATAATCCTTGGAAGAAAATTAGATCTTTCTTGGACACTCTGCAATAATCAATATTGTATATCTGATAACTGATCTGTTAATTCTATATTTAATAACATGCAGTGTATATAATTGATAGGCTATTGTAAATATTGTATATAGTTGTTTAAAATTATATTTAAAAATATTATGTAAATGTTATTTTAATTGAAAATAAAAAAATATTTGAGGAATAAAATGATCTCCCAAGTAACTATGAATGAAGCAGTAATGAATAAATGCTCATTGCTCTCAGGTATAGTATAAGAATCTCCTGGGGTATCCATTGAACTGTATAATTTTCTTATGCCTAAACTTGCTTACCCTGGTGATGATGTTTTTTTTTAATAAAATAGCATGAACAACTGCAACTCCTCTGTTGACAAAACATCGATGGTATAACATTAGCCAGCTGCCTAATGATCCGCTGACAGCTGGTAATAACAAACTCATGGTGCTAACTAACCTAGAGGTTAAAATATCGGGTAAAGTATGGAGTGCAGGATTGCAGCATCCCTTGCACATTTCAGTAATCCAGTCAGTCTCAGTTTATAAAGAGCTGCTTGAGTGTAGCACATCTTCTAGTCCCTAGTCCTGTCTGCACGTATTCAAGATTAATAATATATGTGGACCCCATTCCTAACTATGTTAAGTATTAAGTAATTCTGAAAAAAGTTTTTGTCTCAATTTCATGGCAGCTACACTTTGAATCTTTCTTCAAAAATGGCCTAAGACATACTAAGCCATCATATTCTACAACCTAACCAAACCAAATACATATCTTACCACTGTCCTCTTTGTACTTCTTCACACTTTTAACAGTCTTCAAAATATTCTGACTTTCTAAAAATATTGCCTATATTACCATATTATCAGAAAAAAACTGCAATCTGCACCCACCTTTTATATCCTGCAAGCATCTTGATAATTAAATATATTTCTGTCCTAATGTTCCATCTCCTACCTGTAAAACTCATCATTCCCCACTTTTATCTTCAACTTTCCCATAACTTCTCTAAATTTCTAAAGTATTTATCTTGTTCATAATCCCTTCAAACATGTCAGTCATTCTCTTTACATCCTTGTATGCATACAAAATAATAATACCCTTTCCCTAACCCTACAGTATGCAAAATGATTGTCCCTATATTCTCTTACGTTATGATTCATACCTGTCAGTCTTATGAGTTCATCAAAAAAGACAGTCAATAAAATTATTCCTTCCCCCATGCTCCAGATCACATCCCTTCCTCACAACCTCTGAAACTGAAAACAAACAAGACTCACATCTCAGAAGCATACATCATTCAATGTTTTCTTGTTACATGACATAAAAAATAACAAATCTATATAAATTATTTTAACCTACACAGACTGAATGCCAGAAAGAAATACCATTACCTTTCTTAATATTTGTTTAATTTCTTCACCTTTCTTTTCCTAATCAGTGCTCAACTGTCAAGTCCTTTTACTCAACACACTCCATTCACCATGAGCCATACCAGCAAACTTATTTGCTGTTTTGGTATTCTGTTTTTTGGTTAGTGTAATGTTTTCTTTTTCATCTTCACCCTATTGTATCTATTCAATTTCATAATCAAGCTCTTGTTCAGTGCATACTTTATTTGAATACCCAGAATGCACAGAACTTTCTGAAAAAGCATTCACTTTATCTTCCATGGTACTGCTGTCCTCCTCTTTCTCTCCCCTTTTCCCCATCTCTCCCTCTGGATATGCAGATGTATAAATGTCCTTCTTTAGAATATTTAGAACATTTTAAAATATTATTTCTTATTGTATGCCCTTTTCCCAACATCGCTCGCATTTTATTTTTCCACATTCAGTTAGTAAGCTACAGTTACAAAAGAAATAAAAATATTTTCCCCAGAAAACTTTAAAGTCCCCAACTTCTCATTTATTATAACACATGGTAAATGCTTTAACTTATTTTAATTCAAATTACCCCACATTCCTATGGCTGATTTCAGAGCTGTATTTCCTTTTTAATACATTACACTAAACTGTACATGTCCTCTAAAAAGTCTTTGGTTTCCTGCTCAGAAACCTAACACATCTTGAATTGTAAGGTCACTATTTTTTTCTTTTACTAATATATAAGCACAAAAAAGGTATTCAATAAGTTGTTTTCTTTCAAATGTTTGTGCAAATAAATCCAATAACCAAAACAATACACAAGTTGCATCACAGAAAGTCTCACACCCTAAGTAAATTAAAAAGCATACTTCTTTACTTTAAAGCCTAACAACTTCACAAACCACATACCACACACAACATCATCATAGGAGTTCATAACAGTATTAAATGTATGTTGGATAACAATACTATAGACCAAGATCTAAGTGAATTTCTATTAATAGAATATCCGGTAACACCTATTTTCAAAGCACTACCCAAGTTACATAAAAATTATAAAGATCCCCCACTGAGACCGATAGTCTCAGGTAGAAAATTGGTAACTGAAAATGTATCTATTTGGTTAGAATATATTTTAAAACCATATACAACAAGAATAATAGAAATTTTGAAAGATACACAACAATTTTTGGAAGAGATAAAAAACGTTGATATATGTGGAAAAGAAGTATTAATGGTCACCTTAGACGTTGTAAATTTGTTTACAGTGATAGAAAATGAATATGACATGAATGCTGTTTGGGAACTATGCAAAGAAATGGGTGAATCAAATGACAGGAAATTATTTACAATAAGAAAATGCTTGAATTTGGTTTTATCTAACAATGTATTCATATGCAATGACAATGTATATAGACACAGGGGGTAGCCATGGGCACCCCCTGTGCTAATACATATGCAAATTTGGTTTTGTCATTTTAGGAGAGATGTTTTGTGCTAGGGGGCCAAAACAGATGGAAAAAGCATCTATTTCTTTATAGACATTTTGTGGACGATGTTTTTATTTTATGGGAAGGGGAAAAGAGAGAACTAGTACTTTTCATAGAATATTTGGAACATACCACAACTTTTTTCAAATTTTCTCTCACATGCTCAGATGAAGCTATAGATTTTCTGGATGTCAGAATTAAAAAAGAAAGATCTGGCTTTGTTACTTCCTTGTTTCGAAAAGAATGTTGGAAAAATAATTTACTTACTTATGATAGTATGCACCCTAGACATACATATAAGAATATAATAAGGGGTCAGGTAAGTAGAGCCTCAAGGCTTTGTACTAAAGATATTGATTTTGAGGAAGAATTGATGAATATGGAACATATTTTTAAAAATAGAGGTTACAATGAGAGGTTAATAGTTAGTGAATTAAGTCAGGGTGATATACATAGAAAATCTGTATCTTCATTTAAGACAATTTCATTAGAAGAGCAACATGGCCATAAATTTGCATTTAATAGAATGACATTCACGTATAGTAGTAATATACATGGTGTATGTGACATTATCAAGAAAAATTGGCATATACTTTTATCTGATGATAAAATAAAAGAAATAGTAGGGATAGAACCCAAATTTGGATTAAAAAAAAATAAAAATCTGAAAGACATTTTAACACAAGAAAAGAGTAACCACAAGAAAAGTTCCATTTGTCAAGTAGGTACAAAACCATGTGGGCTATGCAAGGCATGTCACTGTATTAATAAAGAGATTGTTTTTAAGCATCCAGTAACAGGGAAATTATTTTATTTTAAAGCAAAAGCCAATTGTAGAACAAAGAATATAATTTATTTAGCTGAGTGTCAGCAATGCAAAGCATTTTACGTGGGAAAAACAAATAATATGTTTAAAGTTAGAATTTTGCAACATCTTTCATGCATAAGAACCAGAAATATGCACAATGCACTTTATAAACATATAGAAGTAAATAATGACCATCAGTTTAGATTTAGAGCTATTGCAAATGTATTTCCTAGTATAAGAAAGGGTAGCTTAGTAGATGCCACTGAGAGAGAAGAAGCAAAGTGGATAATTGAGCTTTTAGCCCATAGGACACCAGGACTAAATGAATTTGTTCCTATGAAACCCGCCCTCAAAGATAGGAGGGTGCAGTATAAATTTTGATTGGTTGGAAACTGTTTTGAATTAGGTATTCAAATGTGACTAAGATTGTTTTTATTTCATCTGAAGAAGGGCAGAGCCCGAAAGCACTTATCTGTGTTAAAAATTGCTTGTTGAATTTTGCCTTGTCATATTAAATTAGTGTTTTATCGAAGGATTGTGGTGGTCTACATTGGTTTGTTCGCTAAAAAACCACATACCACGTGTCCATATTTTAGTATAGTTCAGTCTGCTTTTCATAATAATTTTCGTTTGACATCTCTAGCGACATCTTTCCTATTTTCTATCTGCTGCCATGCCTTTCATATTGGATGTGCATTCCAGGCTCCCTGGTACTTGTCACAGTCATAATAAAACACACAGGCATCCAAAGACATTTGACAACCTTTATTGTAATGAAAATGAATAACAAACATCAAACTTTATTGAGCCACACAAATCCAACATTGCAACAGATAGCATAGTAAACATAAGGGCAGCGCACCCGTTCATTCTTGAATAAGCAGCGTCACCCACTTCCTCACTTATCATAGTAATCATGAAGGCAGCATCCCCGTTCACCTTAATATCATCAATTCCATAATTCCATTCCAAATCATCCACCGTCAATTCCAAATATCCTACTGAGGGGGACAGAAGAGGGTCAAGCCTGACCCTCTTCTCCACTCCTCAAGCCACACCAAACGGGCAGACTAGGAGAGCAACAAGACCACACCAAAATGTGCTTACTCATACCAGTTTGCCCTAAAAACCCCCTTAGACCCAGCCCTATGCCTTACCTCACTTCCTCCCTCAGCTCCCAACTTAATTAACTCTTTCCTATCCACTCCCTACCCACACAACCTAACTTAACTATCTTCCTACATCCAGCTCACCCCAACACTCTATTCATACCAAGGTCGTCCTGTGACAAATTAGTCTGTTCCAAACTTCACATGTCACGGTCCTAATAAAACACACAACACCCAAAGACTCTTGACAACCTTTATTGTAATGAAAATGAATAATAAACGTCAAACTTTATTGAGCCACACAAATTCAACATTGCAACAGACAGGATAGTAAACATAAGGGTAGTGCACCCACTCACCCTTGGATAAGCAATGTCCCCACTTGCTCACTTATCATAGAAATTATGAAGGCAGCGTCCTCGCTCACCTTAATATCATCAATTCCATAATTCCATTCCAAATCATCCACCATCAATTACAAGTATCCTACTGAGGGGGACAGAAGATGGTCAAGCCTGAGCCTCTTCTCCGCCCACCAGCCCAAAAGGGCTGTTCCCCCTCAGACCATACCACATTTCAATAGATCCTCCTCCTTCAAGCCCAGGTTAAGATTAAATAAATCAATCCCAAATTCATTGAGATGAACTTCATCTGACCTATACCATACAGGGTCCCTGCTTTCAAACTCCATATGCCGTATCGTAAGCACCCCAATGTCCTTCAAACATTTCGGCAACATAAAATTAACATACCTCCGAGATCTCTCCACCGCCACAAAATTCCTTACCTCTCTCCACACCAACCAGGCAATAATTTCAGACCATATTAAAACCAAAGATGGATACATCTTCCTCAATGTTAACATATCCTCACAAATGTGATATACCAACTGCCTTTTCGGAACCTTACCTAAATCTATCCACCCTAAGTGAATCAACAAAACCTGTAGCAACCCCCAATGACTCTGTAGCCCAATAAATACCTGCAATATCCTGCTCCACGTCAACCCTCTAACACCATGCCAGATGGCCTTCCATCCAAAATGGTCCAGCCCCAAATTCATTCCATTGCATTTAACTGCTGCATGCCTAGCTGCCCAAAAGACGAAAGAATGACCCAAGATGATGATCCTTCTGCTACCTAAAAAAAAAAAAAAAAACTGTAAACAAAGCCTGCCACAAAGCTACTTAATATGACAAAAAGGCATTGGAAGACCACCTTTCCACCCTCTTGATGCCTTCTATAGAACTTCTGTCCTTCTCTAAGTCTGATGTCCTACCCATCCTAAAAGAATGAGAAGAAAACTTAAACAACAATAAATAAATACAAAATACCTGTCACCTCATTGTGCAGCACTCCACCAACCAGAACTCCCCACCCCATCGGAATCCATTACCTTGGAATCCACTTCCTTCCAGCCAGTAGCTGTTGCCCCCTTAGCATTCTCCCTGGTATGATACCCTTGCTCATCACCGTAGCAATTCAGAATTTGCTACCAACATGCTCCCACCATCTGGGACCTTGCTGAGTACAGGACTGCCCAACCCTACACCACCATCTGCACAGAGACAAAACACATGCATTAGTGAGTATACCACCTTTACCCATTATAGCAGTGGCGTACATCATCATTGGTAATGAGAAAAAAAAAGTCAATTCAAGGACGATTTAGATCATGCCATACCCTGGCAGTACAGTAAATCATGGACCCTGCAGTGACATCCATAAAGAAGAAAAGACTTGCCTAACATCCCATCCCCTAACCTTACCATGCCTACCCAAAATTTCAAAGTATACCTCATTGCAATTATTCTAACTATTGTAAAGTGGACAAACACCCCCCTGTCTGTGAGACTGTGCCATCCTATTTCCACAAGATGATGTTGGATCAAAGTCCTCTAAAGGATATCAGCTTGGAACCAAAATTAAGATATGGCACATAACTACCATTAAGCAGCCCTTAAAAACAGTAATTACCTCAAAGTTAAGGTGAAATAACTATGGCTTGCAGGCAATGGTAACTCTGGAAAAAGCACAACACTTCAACTGTGTTACTAAAACCCCAACATAACTCACTTCCCTCCTATTCTAGAATCATTCCATAATGCCACAATTTGCTTGCTCTGCTTTCTCATGTGATAGCAGATATTTCAAAGGAGCTAATGGCCTCACTGCACCCCTGTGCATATGCTCAGAGAGAAAACAAACACCACATCAACCACCAACATGATAACCCTTGCCCCCACTGCTCATAACCCTTATGCCATGCTCACCCTCTTCGAAGCTCTGCAACCCCGGCCTACACCCTTTTTCCGCTCACCCTGACAGACAGCAAGCACTTATCTTCCAAAACACCACACAGCTTAACCACTCCCTCATTTGAGCCTCAGACTTCATTCCAGTGACAGAAATTACATAGCAACTCACTGTGCATCCAACCTTTTATGATTGTATAAAAACAAAGTGTGCATATGTCACAAATTTTTATTTTTTTTTATATCTATGACATCAGATGTGCACCAAAATGATATGGTTAAATTGTTTTAGGTCTTTGACCCCCCCCCCCCCCCAGTAAGTCCGGCTCCGTTCAAATTTATTGCTTCAAAAGATATAAAGCTCAAAATGTCAGTCATTATTTACAATGTCATGTCTCAATGATTTAACCACAATGAGACAAGAACCTGAAACTATGAAAAAATTGACCAACATAGGTGGCAAGTCTGGCCATTATCTGAAAATCTGTGACGGCAGAAGGTATGATGATACCTATCCACCCCATGCACATGGGGACCTCCCGTGACTATTTCTCCATAGCCTAGCACTTACAGGCAAGCTAAAGGTTTGATGATCACACAATAATGTCCCCCAGTACTGCACCATCCTCCTACTGCTGGACTTGGCCTTGAGTGTCATGAAGACAATTTTTTTTTCTTTTACTTCCTCTTTGTCCCCCCACCCCTCCCCCATAAATAACAGTGGGCCTACTTCCTCACCCTAAACTATTGGTCTTCACCCAGAAAAGATCCTACCCTACACAAATCTACCGAAGAACAAAACGTGAAGCTCAAGTGTCTGTCACCATCCTCCCACGTCAACGTCCTGAGATTTGCCAAAATTGGCCAGAAACCATAACATCACAAACTTGGACCAGAGTCTGATGCAAAATGTGAACATTCTGCAAAATTTGTACCTTCCTTCAGATCCTGTGTTCAAGCCTCTTAACAAATGTCTGCCTACTCTCCTCTGCCCCCCCCCCCCCACGCAATACTCCAGTGATAAATTTCCTTAACAGTGGTATATTATAATCCTGGCCCAGTACTGACAAAAACTATATGACAACCCTAGCTGGCTCCATCCCTCAGTTCCCCTATTTGCTTATTCAACATTGTTAACTGGTCCACAAACTTACCCTCGTCCATAACTTACTTCCTACCAAAACCTGATTAAAAGCAACAATGACCCCAAGATTCAGTTGCTGGAGGTTGTTGTGATGCTGAACCAAGCAAGGCTAGAAGACTACAATCAGGAAATCAAGGTGTGTTCCTGTCCCCACATGCATCACTCAGTGCCAGAAACCAACCAGACAACCGACGGCAGGAAAATTGCTAGCCATCCAAACACCAAATCCTATTCCCAACCTTATCACCCTGCCAGCCAGAAAACCCCCCATTTAGCCACGTCCAGCCACCGCCCACCCTCTCTGGTCTTGTGCACATAGTAGGAAAAGATATCATAGGAGAATACACTACTCTAAACTATCCCCCTTTGCTTCGATAATCTTCCCTCAGAAATGAACTTGTTTATGTATGCTGAGACTGCAAATTATTGTCTGTTGCAAAGTACTCACCCCTGCCAAGTATTCAACCCAGGACCATGTAAACTATTGTACAGTGCATGAGCCCATTAAGCCACTCCAGCTCTAAGCCCCTCCCCACAACTCTGTAGAGCAAAAATGTGTAGCCAATCCTTCTGCAGTAAATAATTGGTGGAAATATTTTAGCTATTAATAGCAGCAGTGACCTTTGTGCCCTTCAGCCTGGCATACTTACTGCAAACTACCTCAGTAAACCTAAATGTCAAAATTGTTCTTATACATAATATCCCTACCAGTAAGAACTCAACTTAATATCTACCAAATGTAACTGGCCAGAAAACAAAGTTCATACACCAAATGTAAATATGTGTCACATACCCACACAATATATATAGCTCTAGCGAGCAAAAGAACAAAACTGCACTAGCACCTACCAGTTGCAATTGTAAATAATGAATTCCTGTATAAACAGCAAATAAAGTGGCAGTATGCCAACCAAAACCCCTCCTTTCTTAGCGTCACCCCACTCAAAATGACTGAAGATAACAAAGTAAATAGCACAATGCACTGAAGCACCCCACCATGATATCCTCCCAGCTGTGACCACTACGTCACTCATAGCCTGCAAAAAGCCCCATCCAATGCGGATGAGAGAAATGTGCCATCGAAAACCCAAAGCCCGGTCAAAACTGCTCCTAGTAAAAATCTAAGTTGCTCAAATTAGAAGGCACAAAGCTAGTCATTCCATCAAATCTTTACAACTGAGAAGAGGCATGTGATTCCACCTTTCAGGCTATTAAAAGACACCCATTCAGGTCTTTAACCAACTACTCCGCTGTCCCCGTCTGCAAACCAAACTCAAACTGACCAACTAGAGCCCCATCCCCACTCCACAGAAAAACTCTCAAGGCAGCACACAAACCCAATGAGTCAGCGACACCCATGGATGGAAGATAGACTAGAAACACTTGAGCTATCGATGTAACATATATCCAAAGATGGAAAACTTCTCTATTTTTCACTGCAATTAAGACTTCAAAGCAAATAAAATACCCTACACATTCCTAAATCACATTCTAAACCTAAAAATTTAAACTTCTTTAACCACAATCAATTATCAGAGATACAAAACTGGAAGATACTACACAAGAAATGTCATTCCCTAATACTGTGCCCTGCATGGATAATGTGGCTAAAGTTGACTATTGTACTTAACTACGAGAAGTGATCCAAAATCCAGGGTCAAAAGTGATTCAAAATCCAGCATCAAGAGTAAGAGTAAAGTGTTTCTACCCTTTTTTTTTTTTTTATATGATTGCCCTTTTCGTTTTGAGCAGTCAACCTATGCCTAATCTTTTAACCCACAATGTGCCTGCTCAGTGTGCCCCTGTATGCTGGAAGCCTGCAAACTACCTAGCTGCTGATAATGATGCTGAAACTAAAAGGAAAAGCCCCAATGACTACAGCTGTACAAATGACTCACCCCTACCATTGTGCAAACCAAGACTTTTGTAATCTCTACTTTCAAAGATAAACAAGCACTCATGCGCAGATCCCCAAACTTCACAATTAGTGCCGTACTGCATCTGCACAGTATCAGTCATCACTCCTCTTCACTTGCAGCCTGTGAAAATCCACTCACAGCTTCAGCTGAGTGGAACCCATTGCTGGCAGCATGAACAAGATGGCCTTGCTCCCACTCATCACAGGTGGCATAGCACTTCATTTACAGTGGCACAGGGCACAGAAAGACATGTCGATATCGGGATGGCAAATGAATCCATTGATCCTCCCACTTCACCCAAAACAACAGTAGCCTGATCACCGGAAGGTGCCAACCTGGTCCCCCACACCACACCAAGTGCCCTGTGCTCTCTGCACAATGACAGCAACACATCCCACCTGTCAAGCCAAAAACCTCACCGCAGTTCCAAGCAACAAACCTAATAAGTTAGCAAAGCAGCGAATCCTGACTTATCCTGAATCTCCTGCATGGCAGCACTGCAAACCAATTTCCTTTCTTTTTTTTTTAAGCAACGCACCAGAATCCATAACCACGATAACAAACTAGAAGCATGAGGTAACCCACAGACCCAAGGCGACAATCTGCATATCCAAAGGCAAGCTACAGCCCAAACCCCCACAGCCTTGGACCACAGAAAAAGGGGACTACCAGTAGGAGGCAAAATTTATGATTGTTAAAATACATACATGGCCCAGCTCCACCAACTACCATACAATGACTCAGACCCACCAGACTAACATGCCTAAACTCCCTCCTGACCCTTCAGTAACCAGCATCATTGAGAGAAAAATAATATACACAGATATATATATATATATATATATATATATATATATATATATATATATATATATATATATATATATATATATATATATATATATATCATATATATATATATATATATATATATATATATATATATATATATAAACTAATAATACCCCTGTATAATCCTGCATAAGAACTGCTTACTTTCTGAACATATGTAAACCCCAAGGCCTACCTTACCAACAAGGTCGCCTGGGACGTGATGCTGCTGCAATAACAAGACCACACCAAAATGTGCTTACTCATGCCAATTTCCCCTACAATACCCTCTAAGACCCAGCACTATGCCTTACCTCACTTCCTCCCTCAGCTCCCAACTTAATTAACTCTTTCCTACCCACTCCCTACCCACACAACCTAACTTACCTGTCTTCCTACATCCAGCTCCACCCCCACTCTATTCATACCAAGGTCGTCCAGTGACAAATTTGTCTGTTCCAAACTTTACTTCCTCCACCTTCATGTCTGCAGTCTGCATTCCACCCTAAGGAATTACCTAAGCTGCACTACCCTTTTGGGATAAAACGTACTCCCTGCCACAATTGTACCTATTAAAACTAGATTCCTGTAATGGCAGGGCCCTTATCTACAGCCTCATTTATACAGATAGCACTTTCATCATTAGGCCTCTGCTTGTTCACCATCTGAACTAATGTTGTGCTGTCTAAACTGTCCTCCTCCTTGACAGTCAGCACTATTCCAGACAGGTGAATATTTCTTTTTCTTAACCACTTGCACCCACCTCTGTTCACTGTTTCTTTTTGCTTCTGTACAGCCATGTTAAAAAAAAAAGTTCATCCCTTTCCAGCTTCCAACAAGATGAACCTCTCCAGATCCTCCTATCAAAAAGAGTAGAGGACCTTTATTTATTCACATGACTTCAATCAAAACACATAAAACACAAACAAAATGTTTTTCAGTACTAACTTGTTTCCTCCTCCCTACTTTTATTTCCATAACTAAATTCTTCTTCTTCACATCTACAGTTCTAAAAAACCGATGATGCAATGAGCACCATTTTATCCAGTTTCCCTCACATTTTTTCTCAACATTTTCATATTCCACATATACTGACATTATTATGTTTATTTTTTATTAAATGTTCATATTAATATTCGTTTGTAAACTTAATAATTACTCCAAAACTCCATTGATCTGTCATGTCATAGAAATGCATGCTTCATTATTTATTCCACTATATATAGATATGTGTATACATATAATGGTCTACTCAAAGTGACCTCAACTGCAAAATATCAACACCACAAATACTGACAGAAAAAATATTTCAACTCAAAAATATTTAAACACAAAACATCAACAAAATCTTATCACATTCAAAACCAATGTTTTTGCACTTCTCATCCACAGGTAATTATATATACTAACTTCAAGGTTGCACTGTAGTGGGGAAAGGGCATAAACCTTTCCCTAGTGTAACTTTGATTTTGTCAATAAAGTACTCAGTTCCTGACCGCAAAGCAGTATTGTTAATCATTTCTGTACTGCACTTCAGCAAACTAATACTGAAATACCAGTTAATTGTCAAAAGGCACCACTGCTACATGCCTCTCCACTTCTTCACTGCCTTAATCAACCACTCACTCACTAAGTGGCTCATGTGTTACAACAGATAGACTACAAGCAATGCAATAGTCAGTATCATGCCCTGTACAAACTTAAAATACACATCTGTGCTGGGGTTCAGAAAGGATTACTGAAACAGGAAAGTTTTAACCTGGCAGCTCCCACCTCCCAGAAAACCTTTCTTATTCTTTGACCACCCTACTGCTGAGATTTTTCCTATCAGGGATCTCAAGGTAAAGTTTAGGAATTTGATGAAGTGGCTAATGCTAACTCCTGGAAATGTCAGAATCTCCGCATTTGGATGAGTGATTTAGAGAATCACTCAGCCTCATAAAATATCACTGTTGGAGAAAAAAGTGACTGCTGTAAATGCACAATACACACATTCACTCTGGAAAAAGTACACAGTTTTTAGCTCAGAAAGAAAAAGTGGGGGGGGATGGCTGTAGTGAATGCATGTTTTTGTGTGGACATGCATGTGTTTGTAGGTGCATGAGCAAAATTGTGTATATGTATGTGTGTGTGTGTGTGTGTGTGTGTGTGTGTGTGTGTGTGTGTGTGTGTGTGTGTGTGTGTGTGTGTGTGTGTGTGTGTGTGTGTGTGTGTGTGTGTGTGTGTGTGTGTGTGTGTGTATGTAGGGAGTGCCAACACGATGCATGGGCTGCTAGGGAGAATGGGTAACAGAGTTTATATCTATATTTGTTAACAGACATCTGAAGTCAGTGTTAGATAAAGTAGATACCATCTTATATGTGACACAGAACAATTTTTGAGACAATTATATGATAATGTGGGTAACACTTCTATGGATGATAACATTTTATTTGTGACAATGGATGTATGTTCACTGTTCAAGGTGATTCCCAATGATATATATAGACAGAGTATGTTAAGAACTTTTTGACCATAAATAGTGACTACACTCTGAAGTTTATAGATATATTATGCTTATTTACTGAGACCATCTTGGAGAACAATGTTTTTTCCTTTGAGAATAAATATTATCACCAGAAGTTAGGTGTGGCCATGGGAACACTATGCACTGAATCCATGACTGTGTTGGACAGTAATATGTATGTACCTCATATTAGGTTTTGTTGTAGGTTTGTGGATGATGTATTTATTTTGTGGACTGGGGGCTATGAGCAATTTGAGTGTTTTGTTACTTATTTACACAATACTACTTTTTTTTAAGATTTGAGTTTCAAACCTCGACTTCCAAAATATGCTTTTTAGATGTCATATTAGAAAAAGATCACTTAAACAAAATTATGACTAGTAGATTTAGGAAACCATGCCATAGAAACCATATTTCACATCACCAAAGCCTACATCCACCTAGGATATACAAGAAGATTAAATGAGGAGAAACCCTAAGGCTATCTAGGCTACATAATAGAGATGAGATGTTTTTGGAAGAAATAAATGTGATGCGCCGTGAACTACAGGATAGGGGATATTCTGCAAGTGAGTTGGACTGAGAACTGGTAGCTATTAATACTACCAGGAATGGAAGGGGTAAACTGTATTTTTCACAGAGAGTTCTGGCTGATAGTGATAGCAGTTATCCTAGTAGGACATTAGATCTATGTATGGCAGGTGTTTCTGTTAGTATAACATACTCTAACAATGTTAAATCGATATGCAGTATTATTGAGAAGAGTTGGCACATCCTTACATCAGACCATTCTGTGAATGGTGTGATTGGATCTAAACCTACATTTAGATTTAAAAATAGGAAGTCACTCAAAAGGATGTTGTGTTATAAGAAACATAATCTAGTACAGCCTATGAACTTTAGCACATTCCAGTGTGGTAGCTGTAATTTTTGTGCTTTGTTGATAGTGGTAGTACATTAATACACCCCATCACCAATAGGAAATATTTTTTTAAAGTAACAGCTATTTGCCTTACGAAACATTTGGTATATTTGGCACAGCATGAACTTTGCAAACAGTTTTATATAGGGAATACGGATTGCTGTTTTAGAGATAGAATTAGGGAACATGTTCAAGAAATTAAGCAGGGGAATATTTTAAACTCACTAGCTAAACATGTTATAGATATGGGTGTAGAACATAAGTTCAAGTTATTGGATTTTAAATCTGCCAGCACATAGGAATAAAGGCTTAAATAGTAAGGTCTCTTTAAGACTAACCTGAACTAAAGAAGACCTTCTTACTCTAAATGATATGCTAATTAGTTAATTTTAGTTAATTGAAGGGTTTCATTGACTGTAGGAATGCATATATAGTACGTATGTGTTGTGTATTTACGTGGTCTGAAGAAGCATTTTATGAGAAAGCACCTATCGTGTTATATTTTGTTTTATATGTTTCACAGTGTTTTATTAAATTATTCCACCTATGCAGCATTATTTCTTTATTTATTCCACATATTTCTTTATTGGAAATTGAGCTGATGTGCTCCACTGCTTCTATTTTTGCTGTAATTACTAATAGTCGTGTGCTTTTTTTTTCTGAAAACTAACCTCATCATTAAACTGTCAAAGACTTTACTGATATCATAAGATATTAAGACAACATTATGTTTCTTCTATAAAATAATATTTACCACCTCATTTGTCAAGAGTAGCATCAATGTATTGGAGAGTCCAAAAGCACCATCCAGTTTCTCCTCATGCAACCCATACCGAGCCACATTTGGAAAATCTTCATAAAATTCTTAAAATCAGTGTTATGCATCACTAACAGAGACAAATTGCTAAGAACCATCCCTTTACCTTTCTTCCAAATAAACCTTGCTCATGATCCCTACTACATGAGAATCAGAAATCCACTGATCCAACCAGCCATTTATTAGTGCCAAAAGTCTTATTCCTCCTCCAAAATACCCTTATAAACGGCCAAAATAAATGTATCCTTTCCTGAGGCTTTGTCAGCAGGATGCAGTCCCACCATAGTATCTAGCACATTTATAGAAGTTTCCTTATTAAGCTGCCTTTTGAGCTTGGCAGTGAATTGCCAAATATTCCGAACTATCAGATACAAAGAGAAAATATCAGAAAATTAATGATGATGCAGAGACATAGCTAAGGGGTAACTGGTGCAGCTGCAAGGTCTTAGGAGGCATTATGGGTAAATGCCTCTGATATGTACTACAGTTAACAAAAACGAATACCAATGTTGCATTTCCAGTCATGGAAAAATTCACTTCACGTCTGACACTTTGACTTTAGCAAGCTTCTTGTTACATTACATCTACAGTTTCAGTGCAAAATACATGATTGATTGATTGATTGATTGATTTTGCCATCATCAACTCAGATGAGACTTTTTTTGTTTTTATGGTCCTCAACTTTGAATTCAAACTGTTTCCAGATCAGAGAACTGCACAGGGTGCCAAATAACTTAACTAAACTTCTTGGTTGACATAAAACTATATACCACTTGTGGTATCTCTGCCTTACTGAACTTTACCCTTAACTGATTGTCCTCAACCCTTCAATGAAATTCTTCTTCTTTGTAATGAATTAAAGAACTAGTTAATGGCTTAGCCCCCTCTGTTTGACCCCGAAGAACACAGTCTTACTTGTGCATCATGTAGGACATTGTCTGCTTATTCAAAGTGTACAATTACTGCTCCTTATTATAACCAAAAACATCAGCATACAGTAGTGCTTCAAACAGCCACATGATCTTAACATAAGAATCCTTAATGCCATTCCACCTAGCTTTGTCCATGCTGCAGTACTCAATTTTATATTTTATTTCAAAAGCTACCCTTCAAGCTGTCCAAGAGGAGTAAAAAGGTTTCATACCATGAAGTTCTCACACAATCCCACACTAAGTCATTTCAAATATACTCAACTAACTACACAATCATAAATCTCTTTATCTCCTTCCCTACCTTAACAGATCGGAATAACAACCACACTTTCCCCATATAACACTGTGATCAGTAAGCCCCCAAATAAAATGTCCACCTCAACATTTGATAAAGTCTTAGAAAATAAAAAGTAATCAATATCATCCCACATTGTTCCTTGTTGAAAAGAAAACACCCATCTCCTCCCTACCTGCAGATCCTCAATATGGAGAAATTTATTACATAACCTAACATCTTACTCTTCTTTACTCCTGTGGCCATATAAAGCTCAATTAATAGCCCATACAATGATCTCAGTATTAACCCAAAGAAACAGTTTAATATCCTCAGACAAATGCCCCTTTTGGGAGACATCTACATATGCATGAATTACAATAGGTCAAAGCATATCTACAGCTGTACCTCTACCTTGTCTTAAATGATAACATCATACTCCTATGCTTTATTTTTACAAAAAAGAAGAGCTATATCACAACAATTATAAAAAAATATCCAAACACTTTTTCATTCCAGAAAGTATTAAACTGATCACTGTGACTAGGGGAAAGATATCTCGTATCCAATAAAGGAATATCTTCAAATCTTTTATACCACTGGTATATCACCAATCACCTAATAACCCAACACCATTAATTATGCCATTAACATTCAGAGAAAGGAAAGGACTGTTAGCCTTATCCCTTGCTATTTACTTTTCAAGCCTGTTGATGAGTTATTTTAACACTTTTTGAGCCTTTTACTGTAGTAACTCCCTCAAGTATATCAACAACCTCACAAGAATCTCTCTTATCAACAACCGCATCATCATCCTCCAGCACAGTGGTGATGCCAAAAACATCAGAAGTACATACAGACGGGAGGCCAACAGATTCCTCAGGATCCGCAAAAAAGTATCAGCTCTCCCCTGTTCAGCAGTATAAAGGCCCTTGTCTTACACAACCCTTCCCTATCAGATTTATGACAATCACATGAGAAACGACAATCATGTAAACACTTAAAACATTTCTGAACATGTTCCTTCCAAGTATGCCCCTGTTCCCAGCAGTGTGCACACATTTTATAAGGATGGTCAAGAATAAGATGAATAAGAAGAATAAGAATAAGATTGGGTGGCCAAAGTGATGCAGCAGTTAGCCTTGTCACCTCACAGCAAGAGGTTCTGCAGTTTAACGCTTGCCTGATGTGCCTTCTGTGCAGAGTCTGTATGTCCTCCCTGTGGTAGCATGGGTTTCCTCTGGGTGCTTGGGTTTCCTACCACACTCCATGAACATGCAGTAGATGGATTTGACACTCTAAATTGGCCATAGGTGCAAGTGAGGGGTACAGATGAACTACAGCAGCAATGCAAGCCACCTGGCAGTCTAAACCTTGACTCGAGATGATTGCCACTGTTGAAGTGACACCCCAACCCCATGTGCAAAATGGGAGAAATGGGTTGAAGATGGATGGATGGTCAAGAATAAAATGATGAATCCCAATACAAAAAAACAAGGTGGAGGTTACCCCAATATCACAGCATACCTCTTTGATTATTAATTATACATAAAGTAGGAAGATGACAAATGATTGCTAATTATGCATAAACTAGGAAAATAACAAATAACATTATTTGAATTGTTTGCAAATGTAAGCCTCTACCCTCCATTCCATATTCTCTGATCAACAAAAACATTTGTAACATGAATAATATCAATACAAAAAAAATCCCCTAAAGCAATAAAATATCCACACAGACCACTTGTGTATAGGCAGAGCATCTGTTTGCCACAATGGTAACCTGAGTTTGGGAATGGACTCCTCACATCAGTTGGTTAGCAGGCAGGTATAAGATGATGCAATCAACAGACAGCTGTCCACTCTTGAGGGAGAGTGTAGGGACACACGATGCCTGTGCTACCTCTAGTGGAGTCCTGGAGCATCATAGGTCATCAGAAATTAGCATCGGTGGCAGAAAAAAATGCCATAATATCATTGTACTGCTGCCACAAAAAGGGCATGTGACTGGCTGTTATGAGAATGATGGCTGCCATGCTCCATGTGGGTTACTCCTCAATGGAGTCATTGGTCCCTGATCCTACTGAGTTACTGATCAGATCTACTTCCTGGAAGTCAGGGGCCCACCCAGTGAAAGGTTTTGAACAGGGTACATGGTAATGGTAGGAGCAATTGTCGAGCCTATGTAAGGTGGGAAGCTGTGGAAGATCAGAATGAGGCTGCGTGAGGCTGAGGGAAGTGAGTATAAAAAATTAAAAACAATAGAATGTATTCATCAGAAAACTCATTAGTTCTGAATTGGAAAGTCATTTTTATTTGAAATATGATGCTACTGTTGTAAAAGCAAAGTAATTCAGCAGAGGATGCTGTTCTTTACATCCAGACAAGTCAAAATACTGTAAATTCAAAGCATGTATCTCAATGGTTACATCTGTAAATTGTTCTTTCTACAGATCGATCAAAGAGTGAATATCAGAAGCATAAAGGCTTAATAGCTTCACAAATTAATCTCATATGATAAACCTGTTCAAAGGTTTTCCTTATTTCATTTGTAAACATAAAATGGGTCAAGAACTGAAGATGTAGTAGCCATAGCTTAAGAATCAACACTCTCAGCATCCTGTGCATACATGCAACATACAAGATACACCCCATTCACTCAATTAGAATCATCAAAATGTAACTATAAATCCCTACAGTAATGCAATCTGATCAGCCAAGTCAAGGAAAAAAAAACATCTTTTTCAGCCAGCAATCGTCTATCAACAATATCACAACAACTCACTGCCGTACCAGATATTGGCTCATCTTGGAGCAGCATGTCCTTAACTATCATTATCCAGTCCACCAGCAGACAAAATAATCACCAAAATTTTATTAGAAGCAGAAGACTGATCCACCACAACCACAGATTCACCATTACTGACACAGATCTTCAATGAAACAGAATCAGTTACGTCCATCTCTAACAAGCAATACCCTTCAGCACCACCATCAGTGGATTAGGAGAATTTCCCCTAAATCACAGCCAAATTTTCCCTAGACAGAAAATAAGTAGAACCCACAACTCCTTTGCAATCCTTAATCAACTCAGTGCTCTATTACAAAATATCATCTATTTCAAATATCTTGCAATATGGCTAGACAATTCAATCATTTTCTAAATATCTTGATAACACACATACAAATTCATTCATTCATTATTTGGAAAAAAGCATCTTTCCCTTTCTTGCTGACTCTGCATACCAGATGTAATGGTAAATTGTTCACACAACTTGATTATGGCATACCACTGCCATCCATCACATCACAAATGAAATCTGTTGAGTTGTCATCCTCTCTCCTAGAGATGAGCATAGGTTCAGAGGCAGGTACTAGGCTATCGGCCCAAGGGCCTAAGTAAGCCTAGCCAACAAGGTTCTCTGGCTTATGCCACCCAAGAAAGTTAATTTCCTGTGCCCCTGTCAAGCAGAGTCACAGAAGTGATCCCCGGGGTGTATTTATAGGTTCATAGATAGGTACTAGGCTAAAACAGCTTTCAATCAAGCAAAGTCCTGCTGCTTAGTTCACAACTGCTCAAGCTCCTAAACAATCAGATTCTTTCTCTAACAGCACCTAAACTTATACAAACAACCCCATCCTATAATTTAGAACTCTCAGCCATTCACACCTTCTTCTTCTTCTTTCAGCTGCTCCCGTTAGGGGATTCCACAGCAGATCAATTGTTTCCATTTCTTCCTGTCCTCTGCATCTTGCTCTGTCACACCAACCACCTGCATGTCCTCTCTCACCACATCCATAAACCTTATCTTAGGACTTCCTCTTTTAATGTTACCTGGCAGCTTCATCCTTAGCTTCTTTTTCCCAATATACTCAGCATCCCTCCTCAGCACATGTCCAAACCAATGTAATCTTGCCTCTCTGGCTTTGTCTCCAAACCTTCCAACCTGGGCTGACCCTCTAATATACTTATTCCTAATCCTGTCCATCCTAGTCCCACCCAGTGCAAATTTTAACATCTTCAGCTTTGCCACGTCAAGCTCTGACTCCTGCCTTTTTGTCAATGCCACTGTCTCCAACCCATATAACATAGCTGGTCTCACTACCCTTTGTAGACATTCCCTTTCACTGTTACTGGTACTCGTCTGTCACAAATCACTCCTGACACTCTTCTCCACCCACTCTATCCTGCCTGTACTCTCTTCTTCACCTCTCTTCCACACTCACCTTACTCTGAACTGTTGATCCCAAGTACTTAAACTCATTCACCTTTGCCACCTCTACTCCCTGCATCCTCACCATTCCTCTATCCTCCCTCTCATTCACACATATATATTCTGTCTTACGCCTGCTGATCTTCATTCTTCTTCTCTCTAGAGCATATCTCCACCTCTCCAGGGTCTCCTCCACCTGTTCCCTACTCTCACTACAGATCACAATGTCATCTGCAAACATCATAGTCCATGGGGACTCCTGTCTGATCTAGTCTGTCAACCTGTCCATCACCATTGCAAATAAGAAAAGGCTCAGAGCTGATCCTTGATGTAATCCCACCTCCACCTTAAACGCATCTATCACTCCCACCGTAAACCTCACCGCTGTCACACTACCCTCGTACATATCCTGTACCACTCTTACATACTTCTCTGACACCCCTGACTCCGTCATACAATACCACAACTCCTCTGTAGGCACCCTGTCATATGCTTTCTCTAAATCCACAAAGACACAATGCAACTCCTTTTGACCTTCTCTGCACTTCTCCATCTACACTTTCAGAGCAAACATTGCATCTGTAGTGCTCTTTCCTGGCATGAAACCATACTGCTGATCACTAATCATCACATCCCGTCTTAACCTAGCTTCCACTACTCTTTTCCATAACTTCATGCTGTGACTGATCAGTTTAATCCCTCTGTAGTTACTACAGCTCTGCACATCACCCTTATTCTTAAAAATCGGTACCAAAACACTTTTTCTCCATTCCTCAGGCATCCTCTCACTTTCCAAGATTTCATTAAACAATCTAGTTAAAAACTCCACTGCCATTTCACCTAAACACCTCCATGCTTCCACAGGTATGTCATCTGGACCAACAGCCTTTCTGTTCTTCATCTTCTTCATAGCTATCCTTACTTCCTCCTTGCTAATCCACTGCACTTCATGATTCACTATCCGCACATCATCCAACCTTCTCTCCCTCTCATTCTCTTCATTCATCAACTGTTCAAAGTACTCTTTCCATTTGCTCAACACACTCTCCTCACTTGTGAGTACGTTTCCCTCATTATCCTTTATCACCCTTACCTGCTGCACATCTTTACTAGCTCGGTCCCTCTGTCTAGCCAATCGGTACAGGTCCTTTTCTCCTTCCTTAGTGTCCAACCTTTTATACAACTCTTCATATGCCTTATCCTTAGCCTTCACCACCTGTCTCTTTGCCATGCACCTCATCTCCTTATACTCTTGTCTACTTTCTTCATCTCTTTGACAATCCCACTTCTTCTTCACCAACCTCTTTCTCTGTATACTCTCCTGTACTTCTTCATTCCACCACCAGGTCTCCTTGTCCTCCTTCCTCTTTTCAGATGTCACACCAAGCTCCTTTCTAGCCATCCCTCTTACTAGCTCTGCTGTAGTTACCCAGCTATTGGTGCTGCCCTCACACTCATTCAGCCATTCACACCCAGTTCTGCAAAACAGTTAGTTATGTACTCACCATAACGCTCAATGTATGTGGTCCATCTTGCCTACATTCCTTACTCATGGGTTCGGAGCTGAGAATTGGCTCTGACTCAGCCAAATTTCTCTAGCACAAAGTCTCTAATTGGCTGGGCTAACCAGGTATCCCAGGATGCACCTCGCCCAAGCCCCAGATCTTGTTTGCAATCATAACACTCATAACCCATACTCGATAAACACTGGAAGAAATTCCAGCCAGATAAGGGAACCAAATCACTGACCCTGAAGGGTCCACAGAGCCAGTATTCTTCCAAATCCTCTAGGAAGGGGGCAGGTGGGAGGGTACATAGGAATATAGGTGAGATGGACCACATACATTGATCGTTATGGTGAGTACATAACTAACTGATGTTATGTGGTCCTATCTCACCTACATTCCTTACTCACGGGACAGCGTCCCCAGCACCTGTATCCTGGGAGGCTCATAAGAAGATACTCCTGAGAACCGTGGAACCAAAGGAAGCCCGGCCCCTAGAATCCACGTACGGCTTGTAATGATTAATAAAAGTGTTGGGAGAAGCCCAAGTGGCCGCAGCACAAATATCATCCAAGGAAAGCCTGGCATGGAAAGCTATTGATGTAGACATAGCCCTGGTAGAATGAGCCTTGAGGGTAAAGGGTAAAGTTCTGTCTGCTGATGAGTAGATGACTGAAATACAATCTTTGATCCATTTAGAAATTGTGCACTTGGAAATAGGACAGCCTGCTCTGTTCTTTGAAAACTGCACAAACAGTTGATCAGATTTCCTAACATGCTTAGTCCTATGTAAATAAAATCTCAGTTGTCTGTGCACATCCAACTGATGAAACCTGAACTCTGCTTTATTGGAAAAGTTCAGAAAAAACACTGGTAGCTCAATAGATTTATGGAGATTGACAGTGGATGATACCTTCGGAAGGAAGGACAGGTTAAGCCTCAGGGAAAGTCTGTCCTTATGAAAGATCAAATATGGAGGTTTAATGGACAAGGCTTGAAGTTCTGATACCCTCCTTGCCGATGTAATGGCTATCAGAAAAGCCATCTTCCAAGATAAGAATTTTAAGTCGCAAGTGACAGCCGGTTCAAAGGGTGGAGACGTAATAGCTTGTAGCACAAGGTTCAAGTCCCATGGCAGTACAGGTTCAGAAACTGGGGGATGAAGTAACCAAGCACCTTTCAGAAGGGCTTTACAGAGTTTGTGGTCCATAAGAGAGGGCTCCTAAGATGTGTGAAAATTGGAAATTGCAGCCAACTGTACATTAATGGTAGTGGGCGCGGAGCCCTGACAGAACAACATGGCTAAAAATCTAAGACCAACAGAATAGGGGCTGTGAAGGGGTCCAAACCTTGGGCCTGAGCCCAAATGGAGAATCTCCTCCATTTGCTGGAATAAATCTTCCTGGTGGAAGACTTATGAGAAGAAGACAAGATGTGCACCACTTCAGGTGAAAAGAAATGTCGCCTGACTAGCGACGGAAGTGGAGCAGCCAGGCTGTCAACCTGAGAGTTCGCAGGGATGGATGAAGTTGTCCTGACATGTGAATCAGGAGGTCCAGCACTGGGTCCAGAGTCCACGGACTGTCCAGTGCGTACCATTGAAGAAAAGGGAACCATACTTGTTGAGGCCAGTGTGGAGCAATAAGGGTCATCCTGCTTCCCAAGGATATGGCTTTCTGTATCACTCTTGGTAACAGAGGAAACAGAGGGAAAGCGTAGACCAGACTGGGGGGGGCAATCATGAGCTAGAGCATCCCTGGGTGATTCCCCCTGTGGGGGGATCTGAGTGAAGTACTTGCTGCATTTGGCATTGAGGGGGCTATCGAAGAGATCGCAGCAAGGCTGACCCCACCTTTTGAAGATCTGAACCACCACTCGGTAGTTCAGGGACCACTCGTGAGGCATCAGAATAGCTCTGCTTAGCCTGTCCGCTATGACGTTGGACTTCCCCAGAATGTGCGTTGCCACTAGAAACCATTGGGAAGACACTGCCCACTGCCACAAGATTTGGTTCCCCCCTGCTTGTTCAGGTACCACACTACAGACATGTTGTCTGAGTGAATTGCAATCATTCCCAGAGGTAGAGAGTCCTGGAGTGCCCGCAACGCCAGAAACACTGCTCTCATCTCCAGAACATTGATGTGCAAGTGTACCTCATGATCTTGCCAGGTGCCTTGGACCATCCAGCCTAGATAATGCCCCCCCCACCCCATCTGGGAGGCGTCCGTGGTCACCGTGGCCACTGGAGCCATAGGAACCAAGCTCCTTCCTCTGTCCAGATTGGAGGAGCATAGCCACCAGAGGAAGTCCTGTTTGCATCACACCCTAAGAAGTATCAAGTGTGAAAGAGGAAGCTTTTGAAAGGACCACTGAACCGACAGGAGCCACTGTAGGATCCGCATGTGTAACCTGGTCAGAGGTACCAGCATGATGGTGGAGGCCATGGATCCCAAGAGCTGAAGAACTAACCTGTCCTGAACTTTTCTGAGGGGCAACAGTGCATGGATCTGAGACTGCAACACTCTTATCCTGTCCTGCGGCAGAAAGGCACACATTTGAATAGAGTCTAGCTCTGTGCCTATAAAAACAACACACTGTGAGGGCTGCAAGGCAGACTTTTCCCAGTTCAAAGTAATTCCTAGATGTTGGCAAAGTGAGATGGTCGTCTGCCTGGCTTGAACAAGCAGATGCCTGATGGGGGTGGCGAGAAGCCAGTAGTCCAGATACGGAAACACCTGGAATCCTAGACATCTCAGGTGAGTTGTCTCCACTGCCAAACACTTAGTAAACACCCTGGGGGCTGTGGTGAGACCAAAGGGCAGGGCACGAAACTGGAAGTGACTGGCTCCTAGCTGGAAGCATAAATGACTCCTGGATGCCTTCTCCATTTTGATGTGGTAGTAGGCATCCTTGAGATCAATGGAGCACATCCATACTCCTTTCTCCAGCAGTGGAAAAATGGACTGAAGTGTGACCATTTGGAACTTGGACTTCAGAACATAGCGATTCAATCGACTGAGATCCAGAATGGGTCTCAGGTCCCCTGTCCTTTTTGGCACCAAAAAGAGTCGTGAGTAAGTTCCTGATCCGACATGGGCTGAGGGGACTGGTTGGATGACTCCTTTTTCTAGCAGCTTTGCAACATCTAGTGCTGCTTGATCCCATTGACTGGGTGGGACGTCCGGGATCCTTCTGACTGGAGGGGGTGTTGACGCAAAGGGAATAGTGTAACCTCCGGTAACTATTCGGAGCACCCAACGATCCTGGGTGATGCTTTCCCAGGCTTCCGGATGCAACGAAATTTGGCCCCTGTCTGGCTCCGGAATAGCACAATCTGGCAACACCTCAGGAATGCTGGAAGGAAGAACCGCAAAAGGAATAGCGGTCTCCTGAGTTGTGGGGGCCACCTCTGCCTCTAGGATGGCGTGTTCCGGAATAATCCCCCCCCGCCTCTGGAGGGGGACTCACCTTGAGCTGCGGGAAAGGACCTCTGAGACTTTTTGAACCACATCTTCCCTCCCCGCTGAGCCTTGGGATAAGGCCTAGAAGAGAGAGAAAAATGGGCCCCTACAGCAGATAGGTTCTTTCCCTCCTGTTCGCATCTGGTGAGGGAGTCTTTCACTTTGGGTCCAAAGAGAGAGGACACATCAAAGGGGGCGTCAGTGAAGGAAGACTTAAAGGCCTCCGCAAAATGACACAGGTGCATCCAGGCTTGCCTTCTGAGAGCTATGCCTGAGCTAGCTGCCCTACTCGCCCCTTCAGCTGCATAAGATATGAGCCTCATAGACGAGTTGACAATGGACCCTAGGGTAGACAACTGGGTGTTAACAGTCTGCGCTACCACCTCAGACATGTTACCCATCAGAGTATCTCCTAGCTCCTTCAGGAGATCTCTTTGGAGCTGAGTGAAATGACAGAGGTAATTCAACGACCATAAGGTAAAGGTCGCCGAAGACAGGGTATGCTTCCCATACCGGTCCATACTCCTGGACTCCTTGTTAGGAGGGTGGACTGAAGAAAAAGCCTCTTCAACTTCCTGCTGAGTGGCTGCCACCACCACTAAGGCATCTACCGAAACCCCTTTGGTAAGGAACTCTTTGCCCGGGGTGCAGACAGGAACTTGTTTGGACATCTGGGCACTGGTTCCATGGAATCAGGGTTCTCCCACACCGTTCAAACAAATGAAGTCCAGGAGTTCGTTGAAGGGTGGAGACACCCAGGAGGCGGAGGGTTGAGCTCCGAAGGCCTTGAGGAATACCGACTCCTCCTCAGAGGGTGTCTTGGAGGGCCAGTCGCCTCTCTGTCTCAAAATCTCCAGGATGTCGGAGAAAGGGACATCATCGGAGGACAACTTGGGGGACCCCTCTGATTCCTCGAGGCCGGTATCGGAAGTGAGTGACTAGTCCTGGGAGTCAATGTGCTTCCTCTTGCACAACTTCTTACTGGGAGGCTCCTCAGGCACTTACTCTGAGGGGCCCTCAGAAAGTAGGGGACCACTCAGGGGGGTATCCCCAGACCATCTGTCTCTGCCGTCCATGGAGAGGGGGGCATCAGAGGCTCTAGCCAGGGTGTAAGGGGATGGAGTGCCCAATCCAGGTGATGTACCTGACGACCTGGCCAGGGCGCTCCTCATGCCCTCGAAGGCTGGTCCCCTGAGTCCGAGGACCGACCAGTCTCCAAGACCATGACCAGAGTCGAGATTCCCCGAGCCGAAGCACCAAGAGGGAGGCTCGGAACCGACAGGAGTCCCGAGATATCCCGCTCGGGTCCGACTGAGGAAACCCAAGTGCCGAAACCAGAGGATGGAGCCGATCTGGTTGGAGCCGAAGCCGGCTCCAATAGATGCACCTGGGGTATCGGAGCCAACACCAGAACATCACTCGGTGCAGAGCACTCCAGCTCCGATGACGCATGGGTGTTCGGAGGAGGAATCATCGGTACAAGAATGGGAACCGGCTCCAGAGCTGACTGGTCATAGCCGAAAACAATTTTGCTAACACCGGTGACTGTAGGAGCCTCTGGACCACCCTATCCACATCCAAATCAGACAGCCTAGAGGATTTGGAAGAAATAGAAGGAGATCTAGATCTCCCAACTGGAGACTTATGCCTGACACTGGGTGACCTGCTCCGAAGAGGTTCCAAAAGTATCGGAGCCGAGGTCGACTCCAGTACAACAGATACCTCCTGCGGCCCTGAGGACAATGGAGCCAAGGAGGTAGTATCCATTTCTGAGTCCTTCTCCTTCGGTCCTGAGGACAGTGGAGCCAAGGATGTAGTATCCATTTCCGAGACCTTCTCCTTCAGCCCCGAGGACAGTGGAGCCGAGGAGGAAGTATCCAATTTACAAACCTTCTCATATGGCTCTGAAGAAGCAGACAGAGCCAGAGATCTTTTCTTGGCCTTAGGAGGCTTAGACTTGGTACTAGAAGGTGGAGACGACTCCAAGGCCACCTCAAAGGAGGGCTTGATCAGACCCTTCAAAATCAGTTTATTTTTACATTCCTGCAGCACCCTAGGGCTAAAAACATGACAGAAACTGCAGGACTCTTGCAAGTGAATAGCAAAAAGACAATAAAGACAGATAGAGTGCCCATCTGTAATGGACATTTTATAGCCACATTTAGTACACTTCTTAAACCCAGAGGGTTTATGTTCCTTTAGTTCTTTTGACATGGCAAGCAACAGCGCCACACACAACTGACAGAGTCAAACACAAAAGGAGGGCGGGAAGACCAACAGTCACTTAAATGGACAAGGAAACTCTAACTTAAATGCTTCCTATGTGAAAAAAAAGTGAACAAACAAAAATAAATAAATAAATAAAAAGGTCAATCCTTTTAGATTGAATCACAAAACAAAACAAAAAAAACATTATTTTATGAAGGGGCAAGCATCCTTTTACATCCCTGAACCATACTGATACTGATATTTTCAAACACTGAGATCATATAGAAAGGAAAGTACAAATTCTCATACCTCCTCTGTACTGTAATCTTGAGCACACAGCAACTGGAAGTCAGCAGAACAAAGAAACAATAATGTTCACTATTTTGAGAGCTCACTGCTATGAACTACAGCTACATATGTACATACGTTATATATAGTTATACAGAAATATGTAGCAAATGGATGTGTGAATTACAATGAAAGCACTCACAGATTATGAGAAGAAAGGTTTAAGACACAGAGATTATATGGTGAGAGCATAAAATCATGATGAAGTTATGTATTATGTATCCAGGCAGAATGTATTAGCATTTTGCTTGATTTTTAAGATATGCTTTCAGTTATGTTAAGAACATGTGAAAATAATAACTATCCTTGAGACTGAAGGTAAGAGATTCCCATAATTTGGGACCTGTTATTGGGAAAGTGTTGTCTGTAGCATGGAGTTTAGATTTTGGGATGTTATGTGGTCCTAACTCGCCTACATTCCTTAACCACTAACACGACAGCACAACACAACAAGGGAACACACTGGAGAGGACTAGGTCCTCTAACTTAAACGGGCCTAGCCCGCAAAAACAGTAGGGATAACACAAAACACTAAACTCTCAAAACCTCACGCAACAACTATTCAGGTACAAAGATAGCTATCAAAATAACTTTTGTCAAAAGAAAGACTGCTAAAATACTAAAAGTATTTTAAAAGGGTACTTAGCCACAGCCAAGCGAGACCACGTCCTAACTCTACGAGCGGCAAATGAGATCTGGGGCTAGGGCGAGGTGCATCCTGGGATACCAGGTTAGCCCAGCCAATTAGAGACTTCATGCTAGAGAAATTTGGCTGAGTCGGAGCTGATTCTCGGCTCCGAACCCGTGAGTAAGGAATGTAGGTGAGTTAGGACCACATAACATCCCAAAATCTAAACTCCATGCTACAGACAACACTTTCCCAATAACAGGTCCCAAATTATGGGAATCTCTTACCTTCAGTCTCAAGGATAGTTATTATTTTCACAAGTTCTTAACATAACTGAAAGCATATCTTAAAAATCAAGCAAAATGCTAATACATTCTGCCTGGATACATAATACATAACTTCATCATGATTTTATGCTCTCACCATATAATCTCTGTGTCTTAAACCTTTCTTCTCATAATCTGTGAGTGCTTTCATTGTAATTCACACATCCATTTGCTACATATTTCTGTATAACTATATATAACGTATGTACATATGTAGCTGTAGTTCATAGCAGTGAGCTCTCAAAATAGTGAACATTATTTTTTCTTTGTTCTGCTGACTTCCAGTTGCTGTGTGCTCAAGATTACAGTACAGAGGAGGTATGAGAATTTGTACTTTCCTTTCTATATGATCTCAGTGTTTGAAAATATCAGTATCAGTATGGTTCAGGGATGTAAAAGGATGCTTGCCCCTTCATAAAATAATATTTTTTTTTTGTTTTGTTTTGTGATTCAATCTAAAAGGATTGACCTTTTTATTTATTTATTTTTTTTGTTTGTTCACTTTTTTTTTTTTTTTTGCTCTTTTCATCATTCATTGCTTTATTAGGTAATTATATGTGTTTGATCTTTAGAGGTTAATGTTTTTGGTTTCAGCATTGTGGTATGTCAGTTTACTGTAGCAATTTCATACCCAGACGCGCACACACACACACACACACACACACACACACACACACACACACACACACACACACACACACACACACACACACACACACGCACACACACAATCTCAAAATGCTGAAATCTCGAATTTCAGTATCTTGAGATAATAAAGTCGAAAGCTTGAAGTCCCAAAACCCCAAAAACCACGAAACACAAAATCGTGAACATAAACACACCATACACCACACAACACATACACCATCCTACCCACACTACAACAAATAAACAAACAAAACACACACAAACACAAAAACACAAACCACCAAACCTACACTACATATAAGCAGGGGGCAAGCCCCCATACCCTCCATTTGGGGGGCTGCACCCCCCACACTCCCACTTATATATACTAACTCCGAGATTGCACTAAACAGAAAAAGACAGCAAACTCACTACTAGACAGTCTACAGTACCCTCGCACACACAAATCACAAATATACAAACACCACCCCTTCAACACTCACTCCAAATTTTACCTGCCTACCCTAACACACATACAACTTCCAAACACACTCACATACACTCAAACAAATACCTAAAACCCTAACAAAATACTCACTTACCTTACATACCAGTCAAATCCAGACACTAAACCATACATGCTGCACACACTACATCCCACGACAAATACCGGAACACCGGAACCGTGAATTCAACATTTCCAGATTCAACGTTATGGAGTTTCGCGATTTCAAAAATTCGACTTTTTGGTCTCGAGATACTGAAATTCAAGATTTCAGTATTTTGAGATTACATATATATATTCACATATAAATATATACATATACATGCACACACACACACACACACACACACACACACACACACACACACACACATATGTTTTTATATATGTATAGTTAAATATAGACATATAGATAAATAGATAGATAGAATTGTTAAATGCCACATTATCTTTCTCTCTTTTCCTTCAATTGCTGTACATTTTATTGTTTTATTTTTTACAGACCGTGACAGAAATTTGTCAGCTATGAATGGTGATCTATCCTGGCTAACAAAGTCAAATTGATAAAGTAAAAAAGCTGATGATCTGAGATCAGGAGAGGACAGAACCATACCTCCACCAGCAGAGGACAAAACATTTTCATGCTTCTTCCTGCAAAAAGAAACACATAATGATGATAGTAATAATAATAATAATAATAATAATAATAATAATAATAATAATAATAATAATCATGATGATTATGATAATAATAATAATAATAATAATAATAATAATAATGATGATGATTGATGATGATGATGATGATGATGATAATAATAATAATAATGATAATAATAATAATAATAATAATAATAAGAAGAAGAAGAAGAAGAAGAAGAAGAAGAAGAAGATGAAGAAAAAGGAGAAGAATACCCCACCAACTTGTTTCTACAGAATAGACTTGGTATTATGGGCATCACTTAGAAACTGCCTATTTATTAACATCTAATTTAGTTGTAAAAATTTTGGACTCCTGCTTTTTTTTTTTTCAAAATCTTTCTTACTGCACCTTTTGGAAGATTCATATGCATTTTCCTTTGGTGAAAACATTCTTGGATGCCAGTAGATGAGCAGACATTAAAGGAATCTCATGTTTAGTTCAGATACTATTTTGTACATAGTGACATCTCAACCAGAGATGCTTTCGGAACACTTTAGTCTTAAATAATTAATCTTGGCTGGATATGTATTGTCTGCCAAGACCTGATAGATTGACTGATGGTCTGTTTTGTTGCATTTTGCCAACTCGCAAACTATGATTTTGTGCTAAGAAGATGGTACAGGAAATATCTCTGCATGTATTCTGTGGAGACTTACCCAAAGGGTGACCAATGTTGAGCATCAACTAAAGAATTAACTAACAGTCTATACCACTGTAACTCCTCATACTTCAGGAATATGTGCACTTATCTTCTACTTGTACCCTTTGGCTTCTCCAGTGCACCAAGAAGAACAGCTGTAAACATCCTCGTCATGGATGTAGAGATATAAACAATAAACAGAATCCTATCAAAAGTATCTAGCCATCCACATTAATATAAGCAAATATATAAAATCCTAAATAACCACACCCTTGAGTTATTATAAAAAATAAACTCACTAAGAAATATATCTCAGTTTTCCACCACATTTTCAAGGTGTCCCCAGCAATGGCTTAAGCTTTTTTATAACATTATTTTCAGCAATCAATGGCTAAAATATTTAAGATTTTTGAAAGACTGGCTGAATAATGGCCTGTACTTAATTCCAGAATAAATGTATTTTAAATTCTAATTGGAAAATCAAAGTTCACTTTAGACACAACATTTAAGAGATTATCAGTCATGCAAAATGAAAGCTTATGTAAGTTCAATAAACATTCATGACACCTGATCAGGATGCAAGTGGAAATGATAGATCACATATCTAATTGGGATTTATCTTTATCCGTTTGAGGGGTGTTAGAGATATTCTCACTATTAGATATTGGAATTATACTAGTGAAGGTTTACTATAAAAATGCTGAAACAAAACAATCTTGAAAATCAAATCCTTAGACAATCATATCAAAAGTCCAAAAAGCTAAAGATCACAATATCAAACTCATGGACTTGTTCTACTGCAGCTCCCATGGTAACACTCATTCCCAGGTCCACACTTGTTGGGAAATTCAATGGTCTTTAGCATTTTGGTCTTTCAATATTATGGTCTCAGGATTTTACTTTTCACAATTTTGCGTTTCAACATTTTCATATTAAACCCTATTGAACACTAACACACAAATTTAACAACGTTAAAAGTCATGCACTTAAACATGTTGAAAAAATGTCCTCATCTCCCTGTGGGAGATATTATTAATTGATGTTTTTCAGTACAGCACCAATTATTTCAGATTATCTAACAAAATCCTTTACATCTGCAAGTGCCTTCTTTTTTGAAGATACCTCCATCTACTAAATGATATTCCAATGCATATGTCTTATTTGATATCATGCCACAAATGTATACAGGTAATCTGGTTATATAAATTTACTTTGAATAAGACATTGATTTTTTAATGAAATTCCTATACCTAGGCATGCATATAAACAGCAACAGTCATTATTTTGGATTATATAAGCTGCAGTATAGATATGAATTGCTAGATTTTTTGTCTGAGGAATTCAGCATATTCTTCCTTTATAGAAGAATGTGCTATATTTTTTTATACAATTTATATTAAATACATGTAAACTTCAGAATTAAGATTTTTGAAAGTAATGATTTTTGATGTCTAAACCTAGTTTTGCATTCAAACTGATGTTTTAGCTTTCCTAATGAATACTCCAAAATCCCAAAGCTAAATCTTAATTCATACAATCTCACTTTTCCAATATTGATATGTAATCCTTTATCTATAGGATGGTGCTGACTTCAGCTTTCATAAAACAAGTTACTAATGGTATTTCTATTTTTTGTTTTCTCTACAACACAAATGTACATAGTTAATCTCTTGTCTCCTATTGTGAACATTGTAGAATTATATTTTATAAGTGAAAGCATATTATGGTTCATTCTACTGGAAAGCCATTGAGGTTTGATACAGAAGATCTTGTGAAATGTCAGTATGAAATGTCAGTCTTAATTATGTCATATTTACAAAAATATTTTTGCAGTACCTAATGCCTGATAAACAAATATTTAGCAGTTCTTAAAGTATATGCCTGCTGTTGAATTTCATGCCTAATCAGTGCTCCTCGATCATCTATATCCATTGTTTACCTTCCTCTTTCATTGTGCATTTTTTAAAGTTCAATATATGTGTCAAAATAGTAATCTAGGGATTTATTCAATGATTTTTTTTCCTAACTGATTATCCCTAAAAGTAATTAAATGAAGATGCAGCTATGAGCTGAGGAGAATGTCTTAGATTGGCCTCTTGAAGATGATTTAAGATAACCATATTCTGAAGTTACATTATTATCTCACCACAATAATGAAATATTAATCTTTGAATATCATGTTAAATATATATATATATATATATATATATATATATATATATATATATGTGTGTGTGTGTGTGTGTGTGTGTGTGTGTGTGTGTGTGTGTGTGTGTGTGTGTGTGACTATTTCAGTCCATAAATATTCTGATTACTAATTTGTGTACATAGTTGCATGAACTTTACAAACTATAACCATATTCATAACATTTACTCTGAACAGCATCCAGGATGCAACAAGTTCTTATTTCTGTAATAACATTACAGTAAAATCACATGCCAAATGAAATATACTCTTAGGATTTTGCTGTAAAATTGTTCCAGATGGGTTTTTTTTTTAATAGCAAATTGGAATAACTTTGCCTCTTTGCACTGAAGTCTTTCTACTGTGATCTTTACTTATACTAATTTACTGAGAAATTCTCTGTCATAAATGATGAAACAGTTATTACATTGCAAACTAGGCCTCTTAGGATTCTGTTTGCTTCCAAGGAAATTAAGTTTGTACCATATGTTCTACCTTATATTTGGTGAATCAACAAGTTTTGTCTTCACAGTTCTGTGTGCTGCATTCAAGTTCACCAAGATTTATATAATGTTTTAAAAGTCCAGTTATGTTCCTTAAGTAAACATAAATGACACCCAATTCAAATATTGTCTGAATGCACTCACATATTCTGGAAATGTAATAAAATATTTTAAAGAGCTAAAGAAAGTTTCTGCCATTGTTAAAAATTATCATTCATATATTGAATTTGCATAGCTGATGATACTTCTCAATACTTATGTTCTGAGTACATAATAATATAATATAATGATATACTAATAGTAAATAATGGACTCTATCATACATTTTAAACAGTATTACATGAAAATGTAGGTTTAAAAAGGTAATTAGATAACATATTATTGTCTCATGTTGCTGCACAATTACAGGAATATCACATCACAAAATAGATAAACATTTTCTTACAGAAAATGTTATCATGTGTTAACGCATTAATTAAAGTATACATTCTAAAATCCTTACATTTACAAGGCTCCATTAAACTGTAACCTCAATAATTGTGAATAGCAATGTGAATTCCTGATACTATTGGAAAAATGTAATGCACAGCTCCCAGAATATGCCCTGAAGTGTGAAGCCTACTGACAAGTGAAGATAAACAGCTTTACATAGAATTATAGCAGCCCTATCCTTCAGGCCATTCCAGTTTGTTTCATTTACCATAGCCTAGAAAATCCAATTTTCAAATACCCTTTCTTGATGACTCATACTCATATGGGAATGCATGTCTGTAAAACATTCTACATTTAATTTTCTACATTTACAGTTCCAGCCAAGTACACGGTCAGATAGCTTTAGAAACTTTAGTTAGAGCTCTAGGGATATCAATGCCTCTCTGCAGATCTACAGTAGCAAATCATTTTTATAACTGTCTGAGAATTCCTGGAAGTATTTGGTCATTCTACTGCACATTTAAAAAAGTAGTAGGAGTTAAACTGCATTTTCTTGTAGAATTGCTGATACAGTAGCCTTATACAAAATGTAAGAAAGATTTCAGATATTAATAGTATCAAAAATCATAAGTGTTAAAACTATATAAAATCATTGCAGAGACATCAGTATTTTGTACAGTGAATTAGCAAAATAAGCATTTTTATGTCTTTTGAAACATATTTGAGCAAAGTGTTATAGATCTTTGGAATAGGATTAGTCCATCAATGACTGTTTTCTACTTCTGACATAAAAGACATTTAAACATGTTTAAACTGCAACCTTATTAAATGGTATTGGCCAGAATAGTGAAATGTGTGTAAGTTCCTGTGAAAACAATTCAGTCATTTTAACTCATTCCCTCCAGTACAGTTCTTTTGAGTGTGCACCTTTAACTCCCAGTGGGCGTGGCTTCAGCCTTTAAAAAATGAAGTTATTACCTTATAATTCTAACAAATAGTCATTGACAGAGGTCAAATATCAATACAATTGTGTTTGCCATCATGTATGCTTCATGATAAAATATTCTGATACCTTGTATGTAGCATGGTTTTGGAATTATTAATGCAAATATGAACAAGCAATATTTGACATCTAGAGGGACAGTAGGAGGTAACTGCAGATGCACCTGGAGACGTCACTCAGCTGTAATGAGAGGACTGTAAGGACAATACATTGGAGCTGTGCATTAAACTTTTTGATGCAAATGGCTGCATAGCAGGCATTGTAGAAACTAGTTCAGCATGATATTTACTTCATTCTTATTAAAATGTAAAATTTTTACTGATTTACAGTATTGCAGTTTCTCTATAAGTAATATGAATATCTATATGCTCTACTATGATAACAACTTGCTATAGAACCTCCCTTTCTTAAACTACAATATTTGTAGAGAATTATTGGTCAAACCTGGACTCAAATGAGCATACAGGTAAAATTAAGAACTAAACTAGATTGATTCCAATGTATACCCTACTAATGAAATATCATTGATATTAACTGAAATCATCTACAGTACTTTTGTGTAGTAAAATCCATGGCAAAAACGTGTCCTGTGCAGATAGAAAAACAAAAGTTCAAAAGTCAGAGAACATGGTACTATGCATAATAAGATCAACCGTCTTGTGTCAAGAAAATGTGCATTTCTTTACAGTGAGAAATTAAAACAGCTATGAACTACCGTGGTGTAAGCCTTGGCTCAAACTGATTGCCACTGTTGAAGTGACACCCCAACCCCATGTACAAAATGGGAAAAAGGGGTGGAGGGTGGATGGATTAAAACACCTGTGCACTGTATAGCAGTGTTACTTAGTTTTCAACACTCAATCCGCTTAGCAATGGTTTTCTAACAAAGCACACTTCAACTTTTGTGTTCCTCTTCTTCGGTGACAGCTGGCCTATTCTTTCTTCTGGCTGGATAAAATCTGTCTGGACCATTTGTTTTCCATTTGAAAGCAAGTGTCAGATGTGAGGAAATTTATCATTTATATGGGGGTGCCATTCCTCCCACCTGATTCACTTTCAACCTAATTCCCTCCCTCTGATGGCTAGTGACTTCAGTTGAAGTTTTTGCTGTAATATAATGCCATTGGCATTTGTACATATGCCCCAAGACTGCTTTCTAGCTTACATATGGCATAAGCCACAACAACCCACTAGTTCCTACTTAGTATTCTAAAATGCTTCTCTTGGTGTCAGTGGTGAGGGGGTTTGCACTGGCTCTACTTGCTCAGGATAAATGAGCCAGGAATCCTAGTGGCTGGATGTATACTGAGGACAGAAGAAGAAAAGAGGACATCAGAGCAAAAACCAAAGTACCTCCAACTGGAGAGAAGGTCAAAGAGAACAGATTACAATGGTTTGGTACATACAGTGGATATAAAAAGTGTACACACCCTTGTTAAAATGCCAGGTTTTTGTGATATAAAAAAATGAGACCACAATAAATCATTTCAAAACTTTCCCCACCTTTAATGTAACCTATAACCTGTACAAACCAAATGAAAAACAAACAAATCTGTTAGGGGAAAAATATAAAAAATGAAAAATGTACAATAATCTGGTTGCATAACTGTGCACACCCTTAAATTAATACTTTGTTGAAGAACCTTTTGATTTAATTACATCATTCAGTCTTTTTGGGTATACGCCTGCCATCAATTAAAGAGACTCTGATTAACCCCAAATAAAGTTCAGCTGTCCTAGTAGGATTTTCCTGACATTTACTCAGTTCTCTGCTACAGCAAAAGCCATGGTTCACAGAGAGCTTACAAAGCATCAAAGGGACATCATTGTTGAAAGATCTCAGCCAGGAGAAGGGTAAAAAAAAAACTTCCACAGCATTGGATATACCATGGGACACAGTGAAGACAGTCATCAAAAAGTGGAGAAAATATGGGACAACAGTGACATTCCAAAGAACTGGATGTCCCTCCAAAAATTGCTGAAAAGACAAAATGAAAACTGGTCAGGGAGGCTGCCAGGAAACATACAGCAACACTAAAGGAGCTGCAGGAATTTCTGGCTAGTACTGGTTGCTGTCCATATATCTTGGCTATGGAGTAGGGTTGCAAGATGGAAGCCTTTTTTTACTCAGAAAACCATCCCAACCCAGCTAAATTATGCTACACAATACATCAAGTTTCCCAAAAGCATGAGGGAAAATGTGTTATGGTCTGGTGAGACCAAGGTTGTACTTTTTGGCCACAATTCCAAAAGGTATGTTTGGCACAAAACAATACTTTGTATCACCAAAAGAACATCATTCCCACAGTGAAGCATGGTGGTGGCAATATCATGCTTTGGGGTTGTTTTTCTTCAGCTGGAACTGGGGCTTTAGTCAAGGTGGAGGGAATTATGAACAGTTCCAAATACCAATCACTTTTGGCTCAAAATCTTCAGGTGTCTGCTAGAAAGCTGAAGATGAAGAGGAATTTCAACTTTCAACATAACAATGACCCCAAGCATACATCCACATTAACAAAGGAATAGCTTCACCAGAAGAAAATGTAAGTTTTGGAATGGCCCAGACCTAAATCTAATAGAAAAGCTGTGGGGTGACCTGAAGAGGGCTATGCACAAGAGACACCATTGCAATCTGACAGATTTGGAGTGCTTTTGCAAAGAAGAGTGGGCAAATATTAACAAGTCAAGATGTTCCATGCTGACAGACTCCTACCCAAGAAGATTGAATTCTGTAATTAAATCAAAAGGTGCTTCAACAAAGTATTAGACAAAGTTCACAAATGATTGCAAGTTGGGAGCTATTATTAACTCCCCAAGTGATGCTGACATCCTACAGAAAGGCTTCACTGAGACCAATGACTGGTGTCAGAACCATGGCCTTAAGCTCAAAGCCCAAAAAATGTGTCATCATCCCCTTTGGGAAAAACCTGGTTTCCATGAATTACCACATCGATGGTAGTCCACTGAACACAGTTGTTATAAGCGATCTGGGAACACAGGTTGACAGCAACCTCTCTTTTGACCACTACATTGCCACTGTGGTAAGCAAGTCCTTCTATATGGCACATCTCATTACTAAGGGTTTTGCATCCAGAATGAAAGAGGTCTTTGTCTCCCTCTACTCTTCCCTCATTAGGCCAGTCATTGAGTACAATGCCCCATTTGGCATGTACCTCACTAAACACCTGCAACAACTGGAGAGGCCACAAATGTACCTCACAAGGAGGATCCTAGGCCTTACACATTTGTTATCTATGGCCAACTCAAAAAACTCCAACTATTCTCTGTCTCATATTGCCTACTTAGAGGCGATCTGCACCGAAGTTCGAAAATCAGCAAATCGAAAACCAGATTCGCAGATTTTCAAAATTCATTTCAAAGACAAAGCATAATGCAGGGGGGCTGCACCCCCCACACCCCCCTACTTTATTATTCTAACTCTGAGGTTGCACTACAGCGGGGAAAGAGTCCACTTCCCGATCCCCACTATAGTGCACTTCGCACCAAAAATGTCGAATCTGCAATGAGCGAACATTACTGTGCATTTGCACATTGCACATTCGATGCATTGTGTTTTTGGCCTTCTGAAAACTTGAAAAAGTCCTTTCGGACTTTTGTATTTCACACATGTGCATTATGCACATGTAAAGGTAAACTATATATATATATATATATATATATATATATATATATATATATATATATATATATATATATATATATATATATATATATATATATATATATATATATATATATGTATATATATGGGTGTAGGACTGTTCACTGAAAGCACATTTCACTGAAACTCAAATGACTGTGCACAAATCACTGAAAGCTCAATTCACTGAAAACACAATTCACTGAAACACATTTTACTGAGAGTTATATATGGCCTTTTCCCCACTGTAGTGTGACCCTGAAGTTAGTAAATATGCTAAGGGGGGTCTGGGGGTCACCACCCCCCACATTAGGAGGTGTTGGGGGCATAGCCTCCCACATAGTTTGGATATGTATTATGTTCAGAAAACAGTAATTTATTGGAATTGCAAGTATCCATGTATATAGTTTAAAATATTTAAAATAGGTTCCATTTTTTTCTCTTTCTGGCCTTGTTAACTGGTGGGTAAATGATTAAAATGTTATAATATGATTTCTGATTTGAGGCAGCTGTTGTTACTTCTAAATAGCTGTTTTTATATGAAAGGGTTAATTGTTTTCATGATGTTGAAGTTTTGTGAAGAAACTGGTGGTCTGTGTGAATGTTATCATTGTGGAGATTCATGATATGCACTGACAAGGTAGCGTGAGTTTTTTTTTTTTTTTCTTTCTGTAAACTCTAAAAGCTTCAAGATATGAATTTCCTGCCAAAATGCTTTTTTCTTCACTAGAGACAACTTCTGTTGTGCATGAGGCTATTTAGATACTTTTTAACAAGTTTATGAAACTGCAGGTTGAGGAAACAGCAGCAATGACATCATTTGACCTTTTGAGCTTGTTAAATGGTTGTACTTAGAATTCTTTTCTCTTGAAATTCTGTTATCCTTCACTAGATACTTTAAATGGCAAATTAGTTCTGATACAAGTGTTTAACTCCTTTGAAAATGCTTATGTTCACTTATAGATGCATACATTCTACAGATTCAATTACACTATTAGTAACTAAATGACATCAAGTGAGCTAGGATCTGCATTAGAAAACTCATTATGCATATTAACATCAGACTTATGTCATATAACTAAATCTTTAGTAACTAAACAAAGGGTTGTGAGGCCCGCTTTTTTTTCTCTCCCCCCCCTTTCTGATGAAAGACGTCAACATAGATATTACTAATACATATGAATAATATGTGTATAATTGCAAAATATAATAGTTACGTTGTAATAAGTATTTTATATATATATATATATATATATATATATATATATATATATATATATATATATATATATTCAACAGATCCTTACATGAAATATGTTAGATAGATGAGTGACAAAATGGTTAAATTATCTGATGTTTCTTGAAAAGTCTTGGAAATAATGATAATCTTCTTAACCTTCAGCTTCTAATACATACTTTGATCTGATGTGTATTTCTGGCATATCTACGTATTAGAGGCGCTATTATCATATGTGACATATTCATATAGTTTCAGATATATTGGACACTCATTCTAATGTATATTTCATGGATTCACATGTTTTTAGTTGGTTTCATAATGCTTTTCTTTTTTTGTTTTTATACTATATTATAAGCAGAGATGGATAATTTGTGTTGTTTGGTATCAGAGAGGTGATGGATAAATTGTTTAGTTAAGTTTTTAACTAAATCAGAAACTTTATGTTTCATGTATGTGTTTGTAAATAGTCTGGGGTTTTTGAAAGTAGTGCTTAATACACGTTATACATCCATGATAAGTACGTTTTCAGTAGATTTCAAGTTAACACGGAAGAAAGGTCTTTCATTTAGTAATAAAATACACATTATAGTCAATGGCTTATAAATGCTTATCATTAAATATTAATGGTTTGAACAATAATGTCAAAAGAGCTGGTTTGCTTAAATATATCAAACTGCATAAAGCCCAGATCATCTTTTTACAGGAAACCCATCTATTAAAGAAAGATCTACAAAAACACTCATTCAATTGCTATACCATTCTTGCTGAATCGTGTTTTAAAATTAAGAGAAAGGACACTCTTATTCTATGGAAAAATACTTATACTATGCAAAGAATTATAGATACAATTTCAGATAAAGATGGGATGATAAGCATGGTTATTATGGAAAACAATATGGAGTATTATACTTTGATTAATACAGACTGGATACCAGGACTGAGTACTAAATATGTTGGCAAATATCTGGACCTGATTACTGTAAATGCAAAAAGGGAAATTATAGAAACAGGTAATTTTATCTGCCTATTATCAGGCAATGATATTTCTAAAATTGGTAAAATAAAACTAATATCTCAAGCCAAGAAGTTAAATGACTTTACAAATCAGATAAACCTTAAATATATCCATGGTCTAAGAGAACATTATTCCTTATTCTATACTCACAATTCATATCGGTTTGGTACAAAAACAAATATTGATAAGATCTTTGTATCAAATAATATATACTCTAAAATAAGTGACATATCTATAATAACTTGTCCACTTTCGGACCATAATGCTATAAACTTTACATTAACTACACATACAGCAAAAATACTGGGCTGATTAGGAAGGACACAGTCTCCCCATTCACTTGTTTATTGGCAAGGAATTATTATAGCACACACAACCAGGAGACGGTGTCCTTCCTGATCATTCCAGTATTTTTGGTATCTGGTTTTGGTTTCTGGACTTTCTCCACCTTTGGTTCCTGGTGTTAAACTACAAATACAGATCATTTAAGATCTCTACAGAAAACGTCTGTTTACATAACTGCTAAATGGCTTTAGGGAATGGATAATGAAATAAATAGACATCTTTATGGAAACAAATGATGATGGTGAAATGACTGATACTATACTATGGAACACCTTGAAAGTTTATATATATGGTAGAATAAAATCTTTGTACCTTAAAAAAAGGAGAGAGTGGGACAAAGAACTTTTAGACTTACAAAAAAACATAGACAAGATAAACATGGATGCAAGACCAAAAAACAAAGTAGCACATAACAAAATTACTAAGTTAAATCAATAATACTTAGAGGTTCTGAATCATAAGGTAGCCATAAACCTGGAAAAATTGAAATTACAATCTTTTGCTGTAAATCCCAAATATCTACATAAAATAGTGATAAGATCTATAAAATAAACAATCAAAATCTTATTAATGAGATTAAATATAAAAGTGATGGTTCATTTGAGAGTACATCTAACTTAATGGGCATATTAGAAGTGTTCAAAAACTACTATAAAGATATAAATAATACACCACTTTTGGAGAAAGATAATGTAATAAATACTTTTATTCAAGGAAATATAACTACTAGGGTGTCAATGCAACAAAATAGTGCTTTAAATAAACAAATAACACTAACAGAAGTGAAAGATCAAATGAAAAATGTAAAAGATAATAAAGCTCCAGGACTGGATGGAATAATTCCTAAACTATATAAGATTTTTCCTAAATATATAATAAATAAAATGATGAGTGCCTTTACTATGGTTAAGCAAAAATGTAAACAGCCCCAACGTGGAAATACTCAGTTATATCCCCCATATTAAAACAAGGTAAGGACCCCAAATCTTGTGATTCATATAGGCCAATTTCATTACTAAACACTGATTATGAAGTTTTCATGACAATATTAGCTAATAGGATAAATACAATATTACCTAATCTAATACATAATGATCAGACAGGGTTCATTTTTCATAGAAAAGTGCAAGATATAACATTATTAAATTACTATCATTAATAGACTTGGCATGCAAATGCAAAAAACAACTATTATCAGCCTAGACATAGAAAAGGCTTTTGATTCTATTAGTTTGTCTTATCTACAAAGAATTCTGAATGGTTTTGAATTCTCCTCAGATTTTGTCAACCTATTAATGAAAATTTATAGTGGGACACAAGCTTATGTGAAAATCGGATCATGTCTATCAGCAGTACTAGAAATCCTCAAGGGAATTAGACAAGGTTGTCCTTTGTCACCATTATTGTTTGCTATTTCAATGGAACCTTTTGCTACATATATCAAAGACAAGACTATTGTCCTAAGATCCAATTATTTGCTCATGATATGTTGTTAACATTGGGTGATATTGATGGTTCTTTGCATGATGTTATAAATACCTTAAGCACGTTTGAATGAATTTCAGGGCTTAAATTTAATCATGATAAATCTAAAACATTACTAATTAACAAAAAGATTAGCAAAAACCTAAGAGAGACTAGCCTGTTTAATTGGGAGAATGATATATTAGAATATTTGGGTGTAATTTAGAGTTCATGGAAAGAGACTGTTAAACTAAACTACAATAATTTAATAGCCACCATCATTAAACTAATCAAAAGACAAAATAAAATGTTCTTCACAATGGAGGATAGCCTCCCTTTAATTAAAATGATAATTTTACCTAAAATTTTGTTTTATATACAGGCACTGATACTACCCCCTCCCAAAAACTTATTTAAAAAAATTAGATTCCATGCTAGTTAGATTTTTATGGTTCCCCTTAAAACATAGGCTTGCATATAAACGGTACATTAGAGCTTGGAACAGTAATGGGATAGCATTCCCTAGGTTATATCTTTATTCCAAAAAAAGGTGGTAATTAATGTAATATTACATTGGATCACACATACCTATATATTTGACTGGAAAACAATACATGAGATTCATATAACTGATGTCAGAACTATAGAAAATCAATTTAAGGAACAATATGTAATAAGTAGAGTTAATTCGCTTTTATGTGAATTTTGTTTATTTAATAAGAAGTTTGATCATTTTTCTTATGGCATTAATCAAATATTTAATAACTTTAAAAATATAACTGATTGTAATTACATGAAATTATTTCTATTTCTTAGATGACATATAGCATACTACCCTGATTGCCTAGATTTTTTCAACATCAATGTGATGCAAAAATTAAAGGAAAATAACTTGATATCCTGGCACCAGTTTATTGAAAATAAGAGTATTAAACCACTAATCTCTCTTTTATGTAGTTTTGATAATAGTCAAGGCAGTTGGTTGTTTATACAGTCATTGCGGCAGTTTATAGAAAACAAAATGAGAGTATCAATCAACCTACAGACTGAATCTATAACTAGTTTGAGTCAACTTTTTATTAGGTGTCTTGAAAGACAGATAATCAAAAATTAAGTATCTCACCTATCTATAAGATATTAATAGAAGACACTCTAAAGTTTGACTCACATTTTTTGAATTAATACGTAAAGATTAATGGAGAACAATTATCTGATGAATCCAAAAGAAATGTTATTGAATTCTATGTATGGTACATCTTCTTCTTTATATTGGAGATTGCATACATGGAAATTTATGAATAGGAGTTTCTATATGCGACATAAAATAAATCTAATACTCAAAAACAATGAAAGCAAATGTTGGAAATGTGATGGATTACTAGAGGCCAATTGGGTTCACAGGTTCATTGAATGTAGAAATGTTCAATACTGGAAAGACTTTATGGTCTGATACCTGTCATATTTCTAACTCACTAATCCTATTCAATGTTCCTATACCTAATGTAATACCTAAATCTCAGATTCAGTTACTCTGGTCAGTTCTTGCAATTACCAGAAAAGTTCTTACTTTGAACTGGAAAAGTAAATGAGATTTGATGTTTAAAGATTTTATTAATTTAGCAAAAGCTGTTTGTAAAAAAAGAACTGCAAACCACTTGTTATAGAACTCAAAATTACTTATAAAAAATAGCATGGCAAAAATTGGAAAACCTTTTGAACAAATACTGATAACTTCTCATGGATAAAATAATTGTTTATCATGGATGAATGTAAATATTGTCAATTGTTTTGTTATTATTTTATTGAATTTGTTATATGTACATTTGTGTATGTGTATAATGAAAGCAAAATAAAAATGTTTTGAAAAAAAAGAATATGTTAGACACTCACTCAAGTGAAAAAAGCAATTAAGGTTTCTTTGTAATTGGATAAAACATGGCAAATATTTCACAGAATACAGATGATGCAATATAGACTCCTGTTTATCTCTCCACATGAAAAGTTGCACATGTTACAGACTATTAATAGTATGGCTAACATTCAAAAGACTTTTTAACACTCACCTCTAATATTGCTTGTATCGTCCAGTTCTCAGGCATCTAGTCAAACTTGGGTAGTGTATCCATACTTACTGTTTTATCCAAACATCAACAATTAATTAGTTTAAACCTTAAAAACCATTAAAACTGTGGTTGGCTGATATGGTCATGTGATGTGTAACTGAAAACAAAATGTACACAACTTTGAAAGATTATACTCTAAAAATGTCAGGCTTTAATACAATAACAGAGTGCAAACTCTGAACTTGTAGAATAACTAAAAAAGGGAAATAATCATAAAACATTGTGGTTTAATGGACCATTGCCATTAGAAGCACTTTATTCCCAATATTTAGTAAATTAGCAGAAATAATGGTTCACTACGATAAAATCTAACATGAAATGGTTGAATATGAGTTGGTTGAAATCACAGTATGCATGAATTATAAAGCTGAAATAACATAAGTCTAAACTCAAAATGTCGAAGTGCCCATTTCTGCACTGTAGTGTGATCTCGGAGTTGGTATATTTAAGAAGGGGAGTGCGGGGGGCACAGCCCCCCAGATGGGGGGTGCAGGGGGGCATAACCCCCCTGCAAAATAGTAGAGGTGAGCTAATTGTTTTGTCAATTAAATGATTTTAGACATTTTTATCTTTCGATATTTTGGGTTTAGATGTTATTTTTAGATCAAATGACCATTAAACGTTATTGCATTCGACTTTATCATAGTAAACCAAAATAATACATATACAAATGAATTACTACAGTTAAAGTTAGTGCAATATATTTGAAAAAATATTTAAACTTGGTAACTGCATGTTTATAAATTTGTTCATAGAAACACTCACATTAAGGTTTATTAACATATGATTTATCAAACAATACTTCACTTATGCAGGTTATACAAAAGATTAAGTAGGAGATATAAGGTTTGTGCATACATCAGAATGCTAACTATATGTAATAATATTAAAATATACCTATTTTAAAAATAAATGGAAATGTGTCTTTGTAGAAAGCACTATATACTTAGTAAGAGGACTTTGCCTCATAGCATTTGAGTTAAATATACTACATTTGAGGTCAAATTACCTTGGAGATTGAAGGAATAAGTGGACAGAGGAAGGAGGACAAGGAGACATGGTGGTGGAATGCGGAAGTACAGGAGAGTATACAGAGGAAAAGGCTGGTGAAGAAGAAGTGCGATTGTCAAAGAGATGAAGAAAGTAGACATGAGTATAAGGAGATGAGGCGCATGGCAAAGAGAGAGGTGGTGAAGGCTAAGTATAAGGCATATAGAGAGTTGTATGAGAGATTGGACACTAAAGAGGGAGAAAAGGACCTGTACCAATTGGCTAGACAGAGGGACAGAGCTGGGAAAGATGTGCAGCAGGTAAGGGTGATAAAGGACAGTGAGGGAAATGTACTCACAAGTGAGGAGAGTGTGTTGAGTAGATGGAAAGAGTACTTTGAAGGGCTGATGAATGAAGAGAATGAGAGAGAGAGAAGGTTGGATGATGTGGGGATAGTGAATCAGGAAGTGAAGCAGATTAGCAAGGAGGAAGTAAGGACAGCTATGAAGAGGATGAAGAATGGAAAGGCTGTTGGCCCAGATGACATACCAGTGGAAGCATGGAGGTGCTTAGGAGAAATGGCAGTGGAATTTTAACCAGATTGTTTAATGAAATTTTGGAAAGTCAGAGGATTCATGAGGAGTGGAGAAAAGTGTTTTGGTACCTATCTTTAAGAATAAGGGTGATGTGCAGAGCTGCAGTAACTACAGAGGGATAAAATTGATCAGTCACAGCTTGAAGTTATGGGAAAGAGTAGTGGAAGCTAGGTTAAGAAGGGAGGTGATGATTAGTGATCAGCAGTGTTGTTTCATGCAGGAAAAGAGCACTACAGATGCAATATTTGCTCTGAGAGTGTTGTTGGAGAAATACAGAGAAGGTCAGAAGGAGTTGCATTGTGTCTTTGTGGACTTAGAGAAAGCATATGACAGGGTGCCTAGAGAGGAGTTGTGGTATTGTATGAGGAAGTCAGGAGTGGCAGAGAAGTATGTAAGAGTGGTACAGGATATATACAAGGGTAGTGTGACATTGGTGAGAACTGCGGTGGAAGTGACAGATACGTTTAAGGTGGAGGTGGAATTACATCAAGTATCAGCTCTGAGCCCTTTCTTATTTGCAGTGGTGATGGACAGGTTGACAGATGAGATTAGACAGGAGGCCCCGTGGACTATGATGTTTGCAGATGACATTGTGATATGTAGTGAGAGTAGGGACCAGGTTGAGGAGACCCTGGAGAGGTGGAGATATGCTTTAGAGGGGTGAGGAATGAAGGTCAGCAGGGCTAAAACAGAATATATGTGTGTAAATGAGAGGTAGGGTAGAGGAATGGTGAGGATGCAGGGAGTAGAGTTGGTAAAGGTGGATGAGTTTAAGTACTTGGGATCAACAGTTCAGAGTAATGTTGAGTGTGGAAGAGAGGTGAAGAAGAGAGTACAGGCAGGGTGGAATGGGTGGAAAAGAGTGTCAGGAGTGATTTGTGACAGACGGGTACCAATAAGAGTGAAAGGGAATGTCTACAAGAGGGTAGTGAGACCAGCTATGTTATATGGGTTGGAGACAGTAGCATTGACAAAATGGCAGGAGTCAGAGCTGGATGTGGCAGAGTTAAAGATGTTAAGATTTGCACTGGGTGTGACTAGGATGGACAGGATTAGGAATCAGAATATTAGAGGGTCAGTTCAGGTTGGACAGTTTGGAGACAAAGCAAGAGAGGCGAGATTGCATTGGTTTGGACATATGCTGAGGAGGGATGCTGGGTATATTGGGAAAAGGATGCTAACGATGGAGCTGCCAGGGAAGAGGAAAAGAGGAAGGCCTAAGATAAGGTTTATGGATGTGGTGATAGAGGAAATGCAGGTGGTTGGAGTGAAAGAGCATGATGCAGAGGACAGGAAGAAATGGAAACTGATGATCCACTGTGGCAACCCCTAACGGAAACAGCTGAAGAAAGATGATGATGATGATGATTGAAGGAATAACTGAATTCTTGGAAAACCAAGTATTTCCTCTGTTTTCATGGTACTGCAGATTTGAAGTTAATATTTTTAGTTTGCGGGGATAGGGTGAATTTCCCTTAAAATAAGGTAAAGAGGGTGCAACATCATTGAAAAGTTAGATTTTTCATAATATATTCCTGGAAATTCAGAATTGCTGTGACTGGGATTACAGCTATGCCAGCTCTATTTGCACTTCCTGCAAAATGAGCCTCAGTACTTATTACCTATGCATGTGGCCAGGTCATTGTGTGGAAAGAGCAGCTTCTTGTAACAGTTGCAGTACAAACCTATGGCCAGATCATATTAGATCACCTCAAGAGCCAATTTAAAGTATGAACAACTGAAGTAAACATTGAATGTGTATGAGCACCACTAGTAGTTGTTGCAATGTTGAGCTTACAGACAAGAAAACTATGTTGACGACAATGATGATGACATAATGTACAGCAGAACATGTGCATAGAAATTCTCTGTGAAAGGGAGAAGATCATATAAGGCTAAGAATGGAGAGCTTCCACTATAGCTACAGAAACCACAGAAACAGAATAAAGAGTGCAATGGGAGTTGCCCACCAAAGCAAGTTGCAAAGCACAGTGTAGAATGTGGTAAGACAATATGCGAATGTAGAATATAGTGTAATTTACACAGGATAGATGGGATACAGTAAAGAAACATGATATACTGGCCTGCACTATAATATGACTGATGTTAAAAAAAGGAAAAAAAAAAGTGATAACCTCTGTGGAATCAAGTCTGCAGTCAAGTCTGTGTGCTTATGTATGCTCAGATCCTTGGTAATAGAAGCCACAGATGAAATAAAACTAAACAATGTCATAAAAAATACATATCAGGGAAATGTAGCACATGTGCTGTCTAATAGCAAGAAAAGAAAGATAAGCCTCAAAGGATTTGAACCCATGATTTTCATAGTGATATTATCCATCTTAATGTATTAGCACTGTGAGAAAATGACACCATCAGACTAAAAGGGGTCACAAAACAAACATATCTGGGAAATGTAACACATTTGAAAACTACAAACTAAACATTGTGAAACAATATACACCCTGCAAGGGAATTCAAACCCCTCAACAAATGCATTGACACAGTAGAATTCATTTTATCAGTGCAGAGCAATCAATGCAGCAAGAATAAAAAGTATTTTTATACATTATTTCAGATCACATGGTGATGAGCATCTATGTTTAGCTGGTTTTCACGACTGATGATAACATCATTTACATGTGATAAGGACTGGACTTTGATTTTGCCATAAGAGGAGGAGGACAAGTGCCATTTCTCTTTGGTTGTACATGTGCATTGATGCTGTACTCAGTGTGGCTTGTCACACCATGAACACAGAAAGAGGATTCATCTTTCATAAGCTGTTTCTGGGAATGTCTGTGTTGCAATTTTGATTTTCTGATCAGTTTAAATGCTGGAAATGGGAGTATAAGGCAGAGATGAAACGTGGACACACTAAGAGGGTAAAACTCAAGGTGGGCCATTAAAAAAAGGGTAGGATAGAGGAGGGAAAGGTGTCTCTCTCTCTCAACTTCTTACCTCAACAATGCTAGACAGATCTGTAAATAAATCTGGTTAGAAAGAGACAAAGTCATTGGCAGAATTTACATACTGATGATAGTAATGTTGCATTTCAGGGGAATGGAACATGATACCAAGAAAAGAGAAATACAGCTCAATGAATGTGAAGCAATGCTTTTGTTATTAATATTCACTGAATGAGGGCATTAGTCATGCATGCTACAGAAGCATTCACAGATAAGTTGTCAGTAAAATGCAATTCACGAGAATGCAACATGTGATAACAAGTATAAAGAAATGTAGTTAAAGGGATATGAACCCAAACATTTTCTACTCATACTCAATGAGGCTGATCATTAGCCTGATGTGCCACAAAAAGTGTTAATATGGATGGTGTCAGATCATACACAGTGTCAGGGAATGGAATACAGTTATACACTGAAAACTAAATTGTAAAACAACAAATCACTTTCAGAAGATTAGAACCTGCAACTAGTGCACTGGCAATGCATATATTACTTCATGACTGCAGTGAGCCATGAAAGTCATCACAGGGAAGATGTTAACTTTACCTTATTTCATAATTGCTTGGTTCATAGGTTCATAGATTCATAGGTAGGTACTAGGCTTTTGGCGCAAGGGCCTAAGTAAACCTAGCCAACAAGGTTCCCTGGCTTATGCTACCCAAAAAAGTTAATTTTCTGTGCCCCTGTTGAGCAGAGCCACCAACGTGCTCCTTAGTGTGTATTTCCTATTTCCCATCCAATCATCAAAATTTTTTCTTGAAAAGTGCTAATGAGGAACTTTGCTTGACATAGATGGGTAGCTTGTTCCAGAGTATAGGAAGTCTCTGGGACAGGAGTCTATCCCTCCAGCATGTCCTGTTTATTGTGGTGACAAGGTTTAGGTCCCCAGAGCATGTAGCTTGGAGGAATTGGGATTTCTTAAGGTGTAGCGTGTCCAACAGTTCTGGGTTTAACATAGCTTTATATGTTAGGCAGAAATCTCCTCAGAATATGTGATATGCTACAGAGTAAAGCTGGAGTTTTCTGAGATGGTCAGTGTAGGGCATCTGTTTGATGCCAGTAATCCTCTTTGTGAGGTACTTCCCTGGCCTTTCCAGCTGCTGCAGATGTCTTGTGAGGTACATTCCAAAAGGGGCATTGTACTCTATAATGGGTCTAATGAGTGCTAAGTAGAGGGGAACAATGACCTCTTTTTTCCTGGATGAGAACCCTTTTGTGATGAGGTGTGCTACATAGAAGTATTTCCTGACTACTGTGGCGATGTGATTATTAAAGGAGAGACTACTGTCCACATGGGTCCCAAGGTCTCTTATCACACATTCAGCATTAAGTAGACTCCTGTTTATGTGGTAGTTCATGGGTACAGAGTTTTTACCAAAGGGGATGACACTAGACTTTTTGGCATTGAGCTTGAGGCCATGCCTCTGACACCAGGCATCTGTCTCAGTGAGGCCCTTCTATAGGATGTCCACATCATTTGGGGACTCAACTATGGCTCCTGTTATCTCCAAACTTCATTAACCAGAGGCCTTCTGTGTTAGCCTGTACTTCAGAGAAGTAGATACCAAACAGGAGAGGTCCCAGGACTGAACCCTGTGGTACTCCACTTGTCACTGGTTTGAAGTCAGATTTGGAGTCTGCAACTTTTACAGTGTGGGTTCTGTCAGTGAGCCAGTTGGCAACCCATCTTGTGACGTAGGGATTTATACCTAGTTTATTGAGTTTAGCTATAATTCCAGAATGCAGGATGGTGTTGAAAGCTCTGGCGAGGTCAAGATCGACTGTGTGAACCACCTTACCCTTGTCTATGGCTTTGGTGACTGCCTCAAAGTGGTTGATCAGGTTCAGAAGGCATAAGCTGCCTTTCACAAACCCAAACTGGGTGGGATCCAGAGTTTGGAGGTTACCAATGTCCTTGTTTATGAGTTCCATGATGATACATTCCATGGCCTTGCAGACCAGGCTCATCAGGCTAAGAGGGTGATAGTTCCCAGAATCAGTGGTGGCCCCCCTTGTGAAGTGGGATAACTGTTGCTGTCCAGCATTCAGTGGGCACAAAGCCTGAAGTGAGTCTATGATTTAACTTATTGAACTATGCTTAGGTGGATTGCCAGTTCATTCTGAAGTTCATGTAAAATGCAGCCTTCAATGTTGTCCGGTCCCATGGATGCTGTGTTTTTGGTTTTAGATAGTGCAGCTTTTACCTGCATAGATGTGATTACAGGGGCTCTGCATTCTTCCTGTATAGATATGGGCCCTTTAGGGGGTGAGACGGGGGGTAAAGATAGCACTGAACCTGTCTGCCAGGATGTTGGTAATATCAGTTGGTTCTGTAATTTTTGTGCCGTTGTGCTGTAACTCAGAACAGATCTGGGTGTTGCAATTGAGATTCTTGACATAGCTATAAAATGTTTTGTGGTTGCCCTTAGAATAAGTGGTGATTTGTTTTAATAGATAGCTTTGCAGGATCTTATAAGGGATCTCAACTTCTTACTGAGGCTAACCAGGCAGCTCCTCCACTCATGGGATTTTACTCTCTTTTGCAACAGTTTCTTCCTTCTGTTGCAGAGTTTGTTTATGGCCGGGGACCACCAGATTGGCTTCCTTTTTTTGGAGGATCACGTCTTGGTTCTGATTGGGATAGCATGATCCTTGCACTCATGTAAGTGCGTATAGAGTGCATTTGTGTAGGATTCAGCAGTTGTAACTGTATTGTCCATCTGCATGAGTGTCGTGAAGTTCCCCACTTCTGTCTTAAGAAGCATGAAGTTGGCTTTGGAGAAATTTTTTTACCATGGTTTCCTTAATGGTGGGTGGGGGCAGGATGCAGATATCTAGGGTGATTAGCTTATGGTCGGATCTGACCAACGAGGAGTTGATTTCAGGTATGGAACACCGGTCACTCATGTTGCTAATGACTAGGTGTAGGATATTTTTGCCTGTGGTGGGGGTGTGGATATGATGATCCAGGGCATTGGAATTTATGAATTCCAGAAAGTGCTGAGCTAAGTAGTTGGTACATGAGTAGTTTTCCCAGTTAATGGTGGGGTAGTTGAAATCACCCATTATTAGGGTGTTTGGTTGAACCCTAATATTTTCCAGTATATCAAGAAAAGGGGAGTGGGGATCCTTGGGGCATGGTGGGGGATCTGTAGCAAGCTACAATTTGGATTGCAGTTTTGCCCAGAGTTAGTTGCACTTGGATAATCTTGGATGCATTATGCTGCACAGCTAGCCTGGTGGTGTGGATATCCTTACTGAATATGGGCACACCTCCGCCTTTGGTGTTCTGGTCCAGGTTAGATGGCTGAAAAGTGTGGCATGAGTTATAGCTTGGTAATGCAGAGGTGCTCTCTAGAGCCTTGAACCAGGTCTCAGTCACTGCACAGATATTGATGTTCTCCATTTTAAGGAGTGCCTTGAGTGAGTGCATTTTGAGATTTAGACTTCTAGCATTGAGTAGCATTATCCTCAGTTTTTGCTTGCCTGTTCCTGTTACAGTGGTGAATTTGTCATTTGAACCTTACCTAAAAAAGGCACTATAGGGCCAGCAAGAGCCTTAGCCAGTATCCGGAATCCCAGGGGCAACAGGTGCAGTCCATCTCTGGCAAAGCATCATGATCTGTCGACCATGTCATTCCAGGCAGAGAGATACTGGATCCCATTAGAATGACACCAGAAGCTTAGTCAATTGATTTAGTCAATCATTTTGTCCTTGTTCTGTGGTATAATTCTGGGCAATGGCAGGATGCTACTCATGGCTAGGGTCATACCTGCCTGGGCTACAAGATCAGAGAGCTCTTCCATGTCTCTTTTCATGTAGTCCAGGGAGGTATGTCTCAGGTCATTCACACCAACATGGACAGTGACAGAGTCATATTTGTACTTGTTGTGGAGTGACCTGAGTGCGTGGGTTTTGTGGTGGATCCTGGCACCTGACAGGTAGCTGACAGTAATCTTCTCCTTGTTTAGCCTGGTGAGTGGGACATCATTGTGCCTGACTATAGAGTCACCTATGACTAGTGTGTTGGGTACGTTGGTTTGCCTTATGGGCTGTGGTTTATTGGCACACTGAGTCTGTGGGCTATCTGTCATTTGGGTTGTGTTGGGGGAGGTGGAGGTTGCTGGCGCTTCTACTTCGGAGGTCTCTGTTGCTTCAGCAGATTATCATTGAGAGCCTCTGTGAATGTGTTTCTGTTTCTATGTGCGGATTTTGGTGGTGTAGGTTTAGTGGGGCTATGTGATGAGTGTGGTGTGGTGCAAGTGTTTACCTTCTCCTCTTGACTGTCAAGTGCAGTCTTGGTTGGAGAGAGCTTTTCCTACAGTTTGGCTAGATAAGTGCATCTCTCACAGGTTGTGGTGTTTGGTGGCAGGAGGAAAGGGTTGTCTGTGTACATGAGGCAATTGTTACATTGCCTCAAGATGCCCCGATTCATCAGATAGGCAGGAGAGAACACTGGGAGCTGACCCTTGGACATGCCTGAATAAAAAAACTACTTTCCTCTAGACAAGTGAGGAAAGTGAGTACAATAACTGTTTTTCTCTAAGCAAGAAACTGTTTTCCTGTAGGTAATGAAGAAGGTTGAGTGCTGTATTAATTTGTAGCTTATTTAGTGCTAACAACAAGTTCTGAACAAGTGATGTGCATTGATGCTGACCTCATTTGTTTGACTGAAAGTAGCATTGTTAGTTTACAGCAAGGATTTTTCTTTATTTTTTGCCACTTGAATAGAAGTGACATTTCTATGTGGCTACATATTGTTATTGATATTGCTCTGTGCAACTGTTGCACAATATACAACCACAGAAATATATTTCATAAGTCATTTGCGTGTGTATGTATTGTGTTTATTTTTTTATCAGATTATAGGATGAAATGAGAGTATATGACACAGATGAAAAGGGGAAGCAAGCAAAGGGTAGAACAAAAGGTAAGCCACTAAGGAATGAACAGGATGGAGGTGAGATTGTACCATTTATCTTAACTTCTTAGCACAATAATCCTATACTTTTCTGTGATGAAATATTTGAGTAAATTATGTGTACATCAGTCACATCTCTGAAGCTGAGAGGTATGGGTGGGAATATTTTTGTATGGGTTTGGTGCCCTCCCTTTTTGTTTGAGAAGGGAATGTTGGGAAGGATATGAGAAGTATGAGGAGAGTAAGAGTAGGAGTGAAGGTAGTGTGGAGAGACATAACTGGCTTACAAGGTGTGCAGTAACACAATGAGGGAGTGAGAACATAATGGTGAAGGAGACAGCAGACCAAGATAGGGAAGACAATGGTGGGGGAGGGCTGCACAATATACAGAAGTGGCATAGACACAGAAGGAAGGGGAACACCAAGTTGGGGGATATGAGTGGGTGTTTGAAGATGTAGTCTATGCCTGCTTAGTTCCAGTGGGAGATTACTCATTGTCCCGGGAACTGTCAGCGCTGTGTCCTGGCTCAGACGTTGGAGCCAGCACTGGTCAGTGACGCAAGTGAATGAATCATTGTCACATGGTATACATGTAGCCAAAGCTGGCATCTAACCTCCAGTTTATTATTTCCCACATGTGTTCTACCAACTCCTGATGGGTGAAAACGTTTAACGGTCACATTCACTGCTACTGATATGTATCAATGTTCCACCCCCCCCAATGAAGGACTATCTGACACAGGTGTTCCAGGTAGGGCAGAATGTGTTGAAGCAACTGTGTTAGGCTGGGGCTCAGATGTGCTGGGTACATGTAGGGGTTGCGGTTATGATGGCACTACTGTTGCCATCTATGTGGGAGCAACCTGTCTTGACAGAGGTTTAGGTGCAGGTTGCACTGCTGCTGTATATGTCAGTAACAAAAGTGGAGAGAAACAAACAAAGTAAATAAATGCATGGAAGAAAAAAAGATAGCCACTGACAGGGTGGGTAAAGAGAACTACAGAAACAAAAAATTACTTTTACATTCTTAGGTATGTTGATACTGATACAGTAAAGAATGACAACTTTTAATATTCAAACATACGCTGGTATGTGATCAACTTGTTTGTTTGATTATGACGTATGGGAGGGCTAAGCCAAAAGTTATCTGCACATGCAGACTGATATAAGAGAATAGTTACTGCAGGAACTGTTTATCAAGACAGGACATTTGTGCTAGTGGACAATGATGCTATCTGAGTGTTGGTAATTGTGATGCCCACCACTGCTATTAATATGTGATGGGCACCAATATGTGTCATCCCCACCTGGGCCAGTAATCAAGGAGCATGATTCTTCACCTCTGACACTAGAGAGGGACATGCACTTGGAATACAAATGGATACACTCATTATTTCCAGATGAAGACGTCTTGGCATCAAATATAATTTCCCTTAAGAGCACACAGGGAACACACTCATCCTAGGGGTCTGGATGTCTCTATATCTATCTCCCTCCAGATCCCCAATAACACTTCCCACTGATACAGCTGTAGGGTTAGGTCCTCAGCCACGTGTCCAAGCCAAGTCCTCCAGCACCCTCTCTGTAAACTCATTTCTTTGTGTCCCTGCCACAAGTAGCTGACACACACAGACACACACACACACACACACACACACACACACACACACACACACACACACACACACACCTGGGAAAGGCAGGTGCAGGTTTACCTTGTGTTCTCCCTACTGCCCAGGGTATAAGGTAGTTAGCACTGACACCAGACACTTCACAATCAAGTAGTCTAGAGCCCTTAACAAAGAGTGTCCAATTATACTGTGCAATATTAATACTAATACAAATGGTCCTAGTTCACCAAGATGGCTAGGCGTTCTGGAGTCGCCCACACAGTGTCACCAAATAAATAAAAGTACTCTCAAAGGTTAATACTTTCTAAAAAGGACCAGCCACAATGAAAAGTTTAAATATATTTAATAATAAATAATACAAGATCAAAAAATACTAAATATGTGTTCACAGTAAACTACAGAGTTCAAATCACAGAAGGTATTGAAAACAACATTGATGGACAGACTCATACAAAAAATACAATTTTTAAACTAAGCTTCACTATATACCTGACTGAATCTAGGATAATTTACTATTCTCTAATAACTTACTTGAGCAAGGCAAGATGAAATAGGTGAGCAGTCTTTCAGGCTCCCAAACAGAATACTCTATATTCTGAGATTATTTCCTGTAAAACATAACATCCAAAATGACTTGCAGAATTACCTCATCTGGTCACCTGACCATAGGTTCCCACAATATCTTTTCTGAAGTTTGGGACAAGACATTAGCAGACTGCTACAATACACATTTAGAGCTTTTGTGGTAATGCCTAGGAGCTAAAAACATTTACAGCACCCCACCCCTTCTTTACAAAAGCTAACAGATAATGGCTGCTCCCAGATCTACAGTCACCAGTCTTACTCAGCACTGTAGGGTGCATTTTAATGATTTAACAGTTCATTTACATTTCCCTTATTTTTCTTAAAATAAGCCATCTGGTTAACCATTGCTTTGCCAGTGTCCTCTAGTAAAACATATACATTTAATTCAGATACCAAAATACATTTACATTTCTCTTTATTTCAGCAGGGTGTACTGTTGATACATTTTAACCCAATTAACACAAACAGAACTCACAAATACATTTTCAGCATAAGCATCTGTACAGATCAATTTGATATATTAATAACATACAATTATTTACACAATTTCAGCTACCTGTGCTGGCACAAGACATACAACCAGTGCCCTACTTTGCCCTGGCACGACTGCCAGTATGTCCTATCATCATAATAATAATAAAACCTACATATACATTTTAAACATGCTGATTACATGAATTATGTTTTCAGGACAAATAAAAAGCAAGAGAGATAATTCAACTACATTTTGTAAGATGCCCTGCAAACTGATGCTTATTGCTATTACATATATGGAGCTTGTATTTGTGCATTGATATTGGTCGGACAAAAAATATACTTTGCTATCACAACTGAACTATTTTTTTTTTTGTAGGGGGGATTAAGTCCACAGCCATTATAGCAATCTCAGTGCACGTAGACTTAACATAATGATCTACCTTGTGGCAGAAGAAAGGCCTCCTTGTGGCAGAGTAGATGGACAAGCTATGTCAGAGAAAGATGTCTTCCCCTTACAAAAGAAATAGTCCTCAAAAAAACACCAAAAGTGTTTAGGCAGAAAAAGGGGCAGATAAATGACTGTTGAGGATAAGGAAGAAATGACGTATTATTACTATTATGCAATAACCCAAAATTTCCAGACTAAGGATATGCACAATGATTAATAGAGAAATTAGTGAAAAGAAAAACACTTGCACATGAAAAGCTGTAAAAATCTATGCATAAAAATCTGTATTCCTTAATACATGTCCATTGAAAACATTGCATAGATGAGAAACTTTGGCTTGCCTGGAAAAAGAAGTGACAGAGGATGTATGAAATTATTAAGAACAAAACACAAGAGATTTTTGATAGGTATTAAAAAAAGGGACATTGATAACAAAAAGAGACTGATATGGAGTGATAGTTATGCAAATGCAAAAGCCAAAATAATCAGTGCAAAAAAAACAGCTCCAAAGATATTTGAAGAGAAATATAGGCAAAGGCATCGAGACATGAAAAGTTATACAATACAAAATAAGTAAGTAAATAAGTAAATATGATCACAAAGGGGGAATGCAGAAAACAAGTGTAGTAAGGTAGAAGTTAAACAGATAGAAATTTGACTGATAGACTGTCAAGTGAAGGTTTAGTGTGGAAACACCAGGACTGGTAGTGTTACATGATTGAAAAATGGGCATCCATTAAGGAGCAGTAGGGATAGCAGGAGGCATCAGAAGAAGATTTGCCACAAAACTAGGCTCTAGAGCCTTCTCTAGGAGACTGGTACAAAAGCCCAGCGCAGGTTGCACAGTAAAGGAAGGAGCAGAAGACAGTTGCAACTCTGACACAGGTAATATTGCAGCATTGTGAGCTAATGGGTCCTTATCTGGAGCAGCATCAGATGGACCAAGATGCATATAAAGTGGGTATGTCATGGGATGATGTTCTAGAACCTTGTTTGGAAGATTCACAGGAAATAGAGAGCAAAGATATTCTCAGGGCAGAATGAACAGCTCTAAGGGAAGATCTGCTTGATTTAATAGAGGTGGATAAACATATTAAGATAGATGATACAAATAGATTACAGAAAGTAAAAAAGACCCAATATGTTAGAAGACTGGTAACACAGATGAATACTGCAACCATGACTACTAAGAGACATTCCTGAGACATAACAGAAACAAACAGGATGTATTACTGTGCAGCTAAACTAACAGATAAAGAGTTACCACAAACAAGTACTGTAACAAAGGGATGCATGGAAGAAGTAGAATGTCACCATGGAGGCACTGAAGAGAGGAAATCATAAAGCATTCAAGACAATAAATATCACTGTAAGAAGAATATGGAAAAGGGAACAGATAATCAAAGATCCTTAGAAAGACAGATATTGTAAAAGCAACACACAGTATCAAAACAAATAAGTATCATTCCAATAAAAATATCAGCACAAACTGAAAACAACTTAGAAGGTGTATGGATAAACATAAAGTAAAAGTGCAAAACAAACAATTCATTAATGACTCAAAAATATATAGAAACTGGAACACAAAACACGAGGAACAGAAACACCAACAAAAAGTAGAAATAAGCACATTTTGGAGAAGTATTTATGAAGGTCCTCTTGAATATCGTAAAAGATGAATGAATAAAAGAAGTAAATTGAAGAGTAAGGAACTCTAATGTAGAGGATATCAAATGTGATTGAGTAACAGCTAAAGAAATTGAGGCAAAATTAAGAAAAGCTCCTAAAAGGAAAGCCCCAAGCCAAGATGCAATACCTAACTTCTTGTCAAAAGTGTTACCTTCTCTACACACCGACTTTGTCATGAGCAAGAATTACTTATATACGCATCTAGAACAGACAACAGTCTATTTAACAACAGGAAAATTATATATTTTTTCTTTAGAGTGAACCTCAAGCCATAAGGACCATAGGCATGTAACTTTCCTTCCAAAAATATAAAAAATATTTTCTGGAACTGATGCAGAGAGACATTATAGTCATTTAGTGGTGAATGAATGGCTACCAGAAAATATCAGTTCAGGTGGACATGAACAAAGAAAAATGTGTCATGCTTATCAAATGGTATATAACAATCAATGTATACCAAGATTTCTGAATGAAATTGACAACATATACATATCTGCATTCATAGGACTGCATACATATCTGCTGACCTCATCAGATCCAAACATAGTGAAAGTTTTAAAACATGAGGAGAAGTCTAAGATGACATCTTTGCTTAATTTAGTAGAAACATTTCAGTATCGACAGGGAATGGAAATCAAACTACAAATCAGAGAGTAAGTGAATGTGTAAAAGAAAGAAAGAAAGAATATAAGAGAAAATATCAAACAAGAAGGAAAAATAATTGCAAAATCACAATATAATGGCAACTACAGAGATCTCTTGGAATAACCTCATATTGACCAATATTTGATGCAGGAATGATTAATGAGTGGTGAATTGAAAAACTGAAACCAAAAGATGAAAGACTAATAATAGTGGTATGGTTAGTGGACTACATACACATCAATTTACAAAATCCTTTGAAAAGTGGGAGAATTAGACAAATGCAGGTACTGGCATATAAAACTGCAACAGCTGGACATCTTGCTGATGGATGTGATGCATTCAGGGCAGAGGACCTCTATACTGAATGGCACGATAATGTGGCGAGACTGTTGCATTAGGGTTGTGCAAGTACTACAATAGAGAAGCAACTGAGAAGCAGTGGACACATGAGCCACAAAACATAATAGAAAATGATGAAGTTTATATCACATTGGATCACCCATTACCAACAGTACAAAAATAGATGTGAGAAAAGCAGATATAGCAGACCATGAAGAGAAGAGCAAAATAACATTGATCACTAGGGTTGCCATCCCTCTGTTTTTTTCCAGACTATCTGGAAATCAAACTGATTCTCCAGTAGTCCGGAAAACACTGCACAAACTCTGTTATTCTGTTTCAAAAAGGAAACAGACTATCAGAGTTTGTAAATCGGATGATTTACTATGCTTTTCTTGGGGTGGGTGGGGTTACTGGTGGCGTGAGGGATGTGATTTTACTCCAGATTTAGCCACCACGAATGGTGGCAACCCTATTGATCACTGAAATTGCTACACCCACTGATTACAGCATCTTACATACAGAGAGTTACAAAGTTATAAAATACCAGGATTTGCAAGAAGAAATGAGAGCAATGTGGTTGAAAGTTACACAGTTCCAATAGTAGTAAGTGGTATGGGTTTAATAAAAAAAGAACTTACAAATATACTTAAAGAGGCTACTAATACATGTGATCCTGTATGAATTACAGAAGCAGGCACTTATGGGTACATTTTGGGTGCTAAGAAGATTTCTCTCTTGGATAACATCAAAGACTGAAACTATACTCATTTCATGAACTCTAATCACACCCTAAGTTAGGAATGAGGTTCATTCCTGTCATGTTATTAGAAACCCCAAACACTTGGAGAAACTAAAACAGACAGGAGGCCTCCAAAATCAGACTTCTAATATTACTCAGTCATACTAATACACTAAGCTATGCCAATAACATGAGTTGTGGCACTGTTGTATAAAAGTAATACAGGCACATTCTGTTTCCTTAATATGGTCTTCCTGCAAGAGCCTCCAGCTGTAAAGCTCAATTAGAATGTCCACAAAGATTTTAGACTCCTCCTCACTCCACAGCTGTGATCTACAAGGAGCACTTTACTCATCTTCTCTAGACATAATTCCCTCACCTTCAAAGATCTCAGGAAAAATAGTAGGGAATTAGTGCCCAAAACACTTCTCACATGACTCAGCCTCTGCACATTCACAGGTACCGATGGGCCTCTCATTTACATGATGGAATTAAGCAATAACCGATGATATGGTGTGGTATATTGAAGATTTACCCACGGTTGGCGTGGTTTAATCATGAGGGTGAAGCCCAAGTGATTAAATAAAGCCAGTCATGGGTAAATTTCAATATACCACAACCACAGAGTCCGTTATTGCTATTATACAATGACATTATTTAAGAAAAAAAAAAACTTACTTTTCTTAAATAATGTCTTTGTATAATGCCACATTACTATTCTTCTGCAGGTGGTGATATACTGTTTCCTTGTGTTGATGTACTGTGCATGCGTATGGCCTTGCATTCCTATATATACCCAGTACATCAATGCTTTGAAATGGAAGCAATGCAGAAAAGAAAGTCTCCGTTGCTCCATTTTTTTTTTTTTTTTAATTTATTTTATACCAATGGAAAAAAGTCTGGGCAACCGGATCTTTTTCCGTTGATATATTGTGGGATTTACAATGCGCACGCTGGCCAATCAGCGTGCATGTTTTGGAATATTAATGGGTGGGTCATTGTATAATAAAGTAATTCCCACCCTCTTCTGTTTAGTGGCTGTTGACAATAAGCAAAAAAGTATCATGTTTCAAAATCTGCCCCTTAAACTACTCAATGAGCTAAAAGACCTTTGATAAAATTGATTAATATTGAAGGTACTGATACACAGCTTGTACTGAGTTTCATATTAAATTAGTGATTTTTTTAAATATATAATTAATTTACTGTTTTTTGCTGCTGGCAAAAGAAAGCCTCTTGTTTTTTACTGAATTTTTAATTGTAACAAGACTGACCCAGACATTACCATAAAACTGAACTTCAAGCAGTTATAGTTATCCCTGCCTCCAGAGTCTTTCCTGTCAGTATTGCGGAGCATCACTTCTCCACAACTTCTCTAGCCAGCCTGATTGAGATTGGTAACATCAGAAAGTGTAAGAGTTGTTTCATACTGTCTATCATCTATTACTCCAGCAACTTAACACAATGTGAGACAGATGTACATATATAATATCATTGGAGACAAAAATCTCACACACAGTAAACTCAGATAAAAAGATTGTCAGCAGTACACCACACATCACACCTCTCCAAAGCCATCAGAATACACATAATCCAACATTTACACAGGTTCTAAAGATTAAATTGTCTAAACATCAACGACCTCCAAAAGACTACATAGAGACAAAGCACACTCATCAAATTAAGCCTACTTCTTCACATAGCACAAGGAGTCCTGAATTCACAGATGCTGAGCCCATCAGGCAGGCATCAACCCAACTAAACATTCTTGTTATAGGTGACTCCATTGTAAGACATAAAATGTGCTCCTTACCAGGCTGAGCAAGGAAAGCATGCAGCTTGTTCCTTGTCTGGTGCCAGGATCCATCAGACCTCACATGTGCTCAAGTCCTTGAACAACAGGTACAAAAATGACTCTGTCATACTTCATGCTGGTGTCAATGACTTGAGGTGTACTTTCCTGGAGTATATAAAGAGAGACATAATGGAGCTCTCGAACTATCTGTCCAAGGCAGATATGAGCCTAGCACTGAGCAGCATTATACTTTCTTCAAGTATGAGGCCACAATATGAATAAAAATAGTTCGTTCAATAGTTGGCCTGGTTTTTGGTGTTATTTAAAGGGGTGTCCAATAGTTGTCAGCGTGGGAGGATATGAATGACAGTACTTGCTGCTTCACCAGGACTAACTTGCATCTGCCCCTTCTAGAAGTTTAATTATTTGCAAAGAAATTGTCCACTCCCATAGTGTTTTTTTTAGACAATGGTAATCTCAAAAAGCTACTAATATAATGAAACAATTAAAGAAAATATGGAGTGTTACTGATCAAGACTAGGAACTTAAACAAGAAACTGAACTTCCCACAAGCCCTTCTTACCCTGGAGGACATTGACATATGTGTAGTGACTGAGACATGGTTTAAAATAACAACCATTATTCCAGATGTGCAGGGCTATAATGCCTTCCACACATTTACATGACCTACAGTGCAGGAGGGAAAAAGATGGAGGTGTCTCAAGCTCTATCCAGAACAGGCTCACATCAAGCAGCTAGCATGATGCAGTAGATGACCTTCATGTCCAAATAACCATCAGAAAGGTCCTTTACCAAATATTAGCTATTTATACAACTCCCTCTATGACAAAAGAAAGCCACAAAGCCTATCTACAGGAACTAGAATTACTCAGCATTAAACCCAATACCAATTTGCTAGGTGATCTAAACTATCCAAACTGAGAAACCTGCATCACCACCACTAGTGCACAAGTACAAAGATTCCTGGACATTGTGAAAAATGTCCTGGAACAATTTGTCACATTACTCACTAGGGGGAATAACATCTTGGACCTTGTCCTTACTAATAATGGAGCATCCTGCACTATCCCTTGTGTATCTTCATCACTTGCTAGGTCTGACCATAAAACAGTCTCCTTCAAAATATAACTGAAACCAGAGAGCCCTTCCTGTCAAGGTACCTTTAGAAATTTCTTTATGTTGCCCTACATACTCTTAATTGATACATTGACAACCGTCAAATCCACACCAATCCAGTTAACTCCAGTAATATGCAGAAACATATACAAACACACTATACCAGCATATAAATAAATGCATACATGTCAGTACCCTGTCGGAACAAGTACAGGGCAAACCCCAGAAGCATACCCACATGGCGGAACTATAATATCAACAAGCTTTATAACAAAAGTAAAAAAAAAAGACCAAAAGTTAGAAGACTAATTCCCAGAATGCTATGCTGTTGTCACTGAAATAAGCAAACAACTCAGGAGGTTAATAAAATTCACAAAAGCCAAGGCTGAGGCTAAAACAGCTACTCAAGCCATGTAATTTCAACAGCACAATGCAGCAATATAGTGAGCTGATTGTGGACACTGTTACCAACACTGAGGTGGAAGATATCGTGAAGCTACTGGCTGATAAATTTAGCTCTAAATGTATCCCTATCTCCCCTCTGTCCATTCTTCAAGATATACCAGAAACTGTCTGACCTCCAGCTATTACACAAGACCAAGTCCTAAAAGTGCTATCAAAAGCTAAAAATACTACATCAATGGTTCCCGGCAATAGTCCTGAATGCATCATAGATAGCATGAAACACAATTTTTCCTCACCCCTAACAACATTGTTCACCCTCAGCCTCCTTACAGGTTATGTACCAAGTGAATGGAAAGTAGCTGCAGCCATTCTCCTGCATAAGGGGGGACTTGCCACAGACCCAGGTAAATACAGACCTATAAGTCTGACCAGCCTCATATGTAAAGCCATGGAAAGACTTAACATGGAACTAATCAGTTAGGACATAGAAAATCAGCAGACACTGGAACTGTCTCAGTGTGGATTCACTAAGAGCAGGTTATGCTTATTCAGCTTGGTGGATTTTTTTTGAAAAGGTCACCAAAGCAATGAATGAAATCAAAATGGTACCCACTGCATACCTCAACCTGACCAGTACTTTTGATGCAATTCCTCACCCAAGCACAAGCAGGAAAGCATAATAAACTCAGAGCAACCCTCTATGTCCGCCAATAGGTAGCCAACTGGCTCACAGAAAGGATGCAGATAAACAAAATAGGTGAAGTTACCTCCACAAAGAGACCAGTTACCAGTTTGGTCCTCCATGGTTCGTTGCTGGGACCTCTCCTGTTTGGTAGTATCTACATTTCTGAAGTAAAAGCCAACAGCAAAGGCCTCTGGCTGACTAAGTTTGTGGATGACTGCAAGCTAGGAGCAGTCACAAACCCTCAAATGACTTAGCATCCTGCAGGGAGTTTTGTCCCAAATCATACACTGAAACAAATTGCTAAAAAATGCATTATTGTATCCTTTGGTAAGTCAGCAACCTCGGGGAACTACCAAAGTGACAATACACCCCTAAGAGTTGGCACAGTTGTTCAGGATTTGGGAAATTATGTAAACAGTGACCTAAATTTTGACCAACATGTGCAAATTGCTGTAAGAATATCCTTCTAAATTTTCAGCTTATAAATAAACAGATTGTGTCTACATCTAAGGATGTTACTGTCCCCCTTTACTCAGCCCTCATTAGGCCAGTCTTTGAATATATGCCTCCTTTGACATATAGCTGCCCAGACATATGCAACAACTGGAATTTCCACAGAGATACCTAACTAAAAGGACACAAGGAGTAAACAACATGTCCTTCATGGACTGACTCATAGCCCTGTCACTACACTCGGTATCCTGCAGATTGCTAAGAGATGACCTGTGTCTGGCTTACAAGAAATCATCTGACCCACTACTGATATATTCACTGCACATCAGCAAGTCAAATGTCATACGAAATGCTTGGTCTAGGTATCTAAACCTCTTCTGTGACAGCAACAGAATAATTTGGAGGGACAGGTACATCTCATAAAGGATATCACTGCTCAGGTACAGACACCCCAGCCACATAAAACAAAGCTCTTCCCTGTCCATATTAAAGAACAACTTAGCTCTATAGATGGGTAATAGAAAATGTGCCACAGGGCTGTCCCCTATACTGCTAATGGACAGATGCAGCTCCTAAATGATTTATCTCATGCATGGGTACCTCAAATGATCAATGGTATAATCCCAGTTATTCTTACTAGGCGTTAACATACAGGTATCAACCATGGGATAGGAGAGAACAGTCTAGCAGCAAACAGGATCAGTGAATTCAAGCAAGAAATGGGAAATTGGCTAGGCTTAAAATGTCTCCAAGAGCAGCTAGCTTAGCACTTGCATATGAATGTATGAACCTATGCAAATTTTGTACACTTGTATAGCTAATGTGTTCAATGCTTCACTGTTTCATGAATCAGTGCTGGTACTGTACTACTGTACTCCTTAATGCAGATGATCTCATAATTGCACACTAAAGGAAATAATAGCAAACAGAAAAATAAAGTGCACAAGTTGTATTACTGGCAACCTCAGGCTTATTCCAAAGTATATTTAGTTTAAAAATGTATACTTAGTGTTAGGCAGTAATACTCTACTACTACTAAAAGGGTGTGCATAGAGGTGTTTGTAGCCATGGAAGCACTGATTCATGTGATGCAGTGAATGATATAGATTATGTCAGTACAGGCAAGCATGGAAGGGCTGTGGCTGACAAAGTTTCCGGACGACTGCAAACTGGGTGCTATAATAGAGTCTCCGGCCAACATGGAGATCCTCCAGAAGGGCCTAAATGAGATTGATGCATGGTGTCAAAGCCATGATCTCAAGCTAAATGCAAAAAAAAATGCGTAGTAACCCCCTTTGGAAAAAACGGAGTACCCACAAACTACAACATAGGAGGTAATCCCCTGAAATCTGAAGAATAAATAAGGGATCTAGGGACCCAAGTAGATAGCCAGCTTTCCTTTGATAACCGTGTTGCCAAAGTGGTTAGAAAATCCTTCTATGTGACCCATCATGAAAGGGTTCGCATCAAGATCTAAGGATGTAATGGTGCCCCTCTACTCTTCCTTCATCAGACCCATTATTGAGTACAATGCACCAATTGGAATGTACCTGGCTAGACATCTCCAGCAGCTGGAGAGACCACAGAGGTACCTAACCAAGAGAATTACTGGCCTCAAACAATTGCCCTATGCAGCACGATTGAAAAAGCTAAGACTGTTCTCTGTTGCATACCGCTTTCCCAGAGACGATCTCTGTCTAACGTACAGTGCCATGTCCAACCCAGAATTGTTGAACATGCTCTATCTTAGCAAAACCAAATCTACTCGAGCTACACGCTCTAGGGATATAAACCTCAGCACAACAATGAATAGAACATGCTGGAGGGATAGATTCCCTTCGCAGAGACTTCCCTTACTATGGAACAGGGTCCCAATCTACATAAGACAGAGCCCCTCACTATCACTCTTCAAGAGGAACCTTGATGAGTGGATGGGTAACAGAAAGTTCACACCAGTGATCATACCAACAGCTCTACTAGATAGGGGCCAAGGGTACTAGCTGCTAGTACAAGGGTCTAGGGAACTACTAAAGGGGTGGTGAATACCGCACAATGTGGCTGGGCTAATATATGCCTTCAGGCATATAGCTCAGTACCAACCTATGAACCTATGTAACAAAGTAGGGTTGTTAAAAATTCTAGTTCTATTGACTGTAGTGATGCAGTTTGGGTGACAAGTGTGAAGAATGCACTAACCAACTGTAAGGGAGACATCACCTATGTTGATTTCAACAACACACGTTGGCCAACAAGGTGAACAAGTCATCAAGCAAGTATGTAAATGTCAGTATCCACAGCATCACTGAATACAGCAGTGCAAATCAGACAACAGAGTATGTAACAGTGTAGAAGGAAGTTATGTTGACATCACCACTCAATCTGCCATGAACTACTTTTCTGTGCCTCAGGTTACATGGTACATATCAAAATAGGCATGTCTGTGGATGTCAGCACCAACACTGCAGTATACCCAAGTACTGTAGAGTGAACATATGATTGTTCTGCACACTGGAGAGGAATATGACACTTGTGCACTAACAGGTTTCTCTTCTGGTTTTTATGGAATGATCTCCACTGTTATGTTAATCTGATGCAGACATAGTAGTTGACTAAGCAACAACATTGGAAATAAAACCCTGAAAGTACAGCAGATGAGTTATGCTTAAGCATACCTAGGTACAGCTTGGAATGTTGTTTTCTCTATAGTTAAAATAACAGTCCATAGATATTCTTAAAATATGGGCACTATTCATAAACTAATATGGTGACATGGTATAGGTATGAAATGCAGTATAACTTGTCTACTAAAGCTAATTGTACAAAATGGGGGAAGATGTTGCAGTTCCACCATACTGAGAACATATAATACACTGTCCACACACCATAGATTCATATTATCCCTCCCCAAGATCATGTGTGATTCAGAAGTAATCTACTACCTGTGTACAGAATGATCCATATAGGGTAATTTAAGTGACTCAAGCTAAGTACAGAATGGTCTGTACTGGGTAATTTATGTGACCCCAGTTAAGCACAGAATGGTCCATACAGAGTAATTTATGTGACCCCAGCTAAGTACAGAATGGTCCGTATAGGATAATTTATGTGATCCCAGCTAAATACAGAATAGCCCATATAGGGTAATTTACATGACCTCAGCTAAATACAGAATGGTCCATATAGGGTAATTTATGTTACCTCATCTGTGTGCAGGTGATTTACTTTCTACAGGTACAGTAAGTCTCATTTCATAGGTTCATAGGTTCATAGGTAGGTACTAGGCTATCAGCCTTGGGGCCTATACAAGCCCTGCCAAAAAGGTACCCTGGCTTTTGCCACCCAAGAAAATTATTTTCCTGTGCCACTGTCGAGCAGAGCCACAGAGGTGATCCCCGGGGTGAATTTCCTATTTCCCATCCAATCATCAAGATTTTTCTTGAAGAGTGCTAATGAGGAGCTTTGTTTGATATAGCTAGGTAGTTTATTAACAGATTATGGGAAGTTTCTGGGACAGGAATCTATCCCACCGGCATGTTCTGTTTATTGTGGTGACAAGGTTTAGGTCCCTTGAGCGTGTAGCTTGGAGGGATTGGGGTTTCTTTAAGTGGAGTATGTTCAACAGCTCAGATTTTGACATAGCCTTGTATGTTAGGCAGAGATCACCTCTGAGTAGGCGATATGAGATGGAGTAAAGCTGGAGTTTTTTAAGACAGTCTGCATAGGGCATCTGTTTGAGGCTGGTAATCCTCTTTGTGAGGTATTTCTGTGGCCTTTCCAGTTGTTGTAGATGTCTTGTGAGGTACATACCAAAAGGGGCGCTGTACTCTATAATGGGTCTAATGAGTGATGAGTAGAAGGGAACAATGACCTTTTTTTCTGGATGAGAAACCTTTTGTGATGAGGTGTGCCACGTAGAAGGATTTCCTGACTACTGTGGTGATGTGATTATCAATGGAGAGACTACTGTCCACCTGCATCCTAAGGTCTCTTATCACACTTTTGGTGTTAAGTATACTATCGCGTATGTTGTAGTTCATGGGTACAGAGTTTTTACCAAAGGGGATGACAATGCACTTTTTGGCATGGAGCTTGAGGCCATGGCTTTGACACCAGGCATCTGTCTCAGTGAAGCCCTTTTGGAGGATGTCCACATCATTAGGAGTTTTGATTATGGCTCCTAGTTTGCAGTCATCTGTGAACTTCATTAGCCAAAGACCTTCTGTGTTGGCCTGTACTTCAGAGAAGTAGATACCAAACAGGAGAGGACCCAGGACTGAACCCTGTGGTACTCCACTTGTCACTGGTCTGAAGTCGGATTTGGAGTCTGCTACTTTATTCTCTACTAATACACATATTGACCGAGCTGACCAGTGCATTAGTGTTATATTAAAATAAAATAATAAAGGAAAAAATAAAGGTGTTCAATGTTAGGAAAGAATGTACAGGCAGCATCACAGTTTCCTATTATCCATGCAGTCCTGGTACAACAGTTCAGTAATTCCAGCTCCACAGTGATTATGCCAAGCTCCCATCAACAGAAACTTTTTTCAACACCATATTCCTTTTTACCATATCATTATAATGACCCTAACTATGTTGTCATATCTAGTGAATGACAAGTCTTAATGACCTGCTTTTAGTCATCATAGCGGAACAGAGTGCAACAGGGAACCAACAGTGAATAACATGTATTTGTCATGTGCTTCATCAGCTATCTCTTCTTTGATAAGTTGTGTTATACTCCAATGCAGATGTGCTCATCAGAGATCTGGAATATACTATGAGCTCCTATTGTGGCATTTGAAAAAAAACAGACATTTCTTTTTATGTCAGTACTCAGTACCATGACCTGTGTTTAAGCATGATGATGTTGAGCACTGCCATATTGAACATGGTGTACAGAGTTCTTGTATCCCTCAGCAGACTGTTTATGATTCTCAAGACTTGCGCTCTGAGTAGTGAGATCTGGCTTGTCGAACTGGTGCTATAATTAAGATTTTATCATGACCTCTGCAATAAAATTGACTCCATTATTTGAACTTGTTCTGGCCCACACTGAGTTATTTAACAAGATGCAAAGACTTTTTCTGTGATACTCCCCATGCATTGTTCTGTTTGGGTCACAAAATATTGAAGTATGTGAACTCTTCCTTTAACAACTCTCTATATATGACTAGATGAAAACTGGCAATGAGGAAATTAGTCTCATTTGTTAGAAAGCAGTATGTTAAGAGAGGACAAATATGTTTTGATATTTTAAATGACTGTAAGCACATTTCTAATTATGAGAGAAAAAAGAATACAAAAGAAAATTGTAAATGGCTTTAAACAATAATACTTAGTGGTTTTGTAAATTTTCAGTAAGTTTGCTGCTCGTGAGTTCTTATGAAAGAAGAAAATGTATTAATATGAAGCACAAAAAGATTGTTTTCTGTTTAGAGACCCCTAGTAGCAAGCCTTTTCAGGGAAAAAAAGATGAAGCAAAGTAAACAACATTCCTTTGCCTCTTCAAAAAACTAGTTGAAAATGTATCTCAGCACTGCAATTTGTAAAATAATTATTTTCTTTACAAAACATAATTAGCAATCCAAATCAGATGCTAACCCTGCTTATATGCAATAAACTTAAGAAAGATAAAGAAACTAAAGTCTGTATCAAGGAGGGTGAGGAAGCACAATCAAATATAGTGAAGGAATGTTGTAATATCAGAATATGCAAAGAATACTGATTCAGTGGAAGATGGCAGCATTTAAATATGCATTAGCAATACCAATGACAAGTAAGAAACAATGTATTATGAAATCCACAAACAGTGCTTTTACCCCATGATTGTTGGAATTTGGGGTATGGTGTGAAGCCCACATGATGGCTTCATTTGGCTGACCTACACAGAGCTATGCAAAGGGTTCCCATTGTATGTGCCACAGGCAAGGGAGCCCACAGGCAGGTGCAAGGGGGTACAATTGCACCCCCCTGGAATGGGCTGACCGGGGGATTAATTTACTTTTCATTACAAAAAATACATTGTGTTTTGCATTCTGTTTTAATTACAAAGAAAATGTTGTTTTTTGTGTTCTTCTTTAAGAATGGTCCTGCTGGTCTGGTCGCATCACTTCTGTGCATCCAGACGTCCAGTTCTTCCAATCGCATCACCTCTGTGTGTGCAGATGTCCGATTCTTCCTGTCCACCTGCCAGCGCTATTTGAAATTGCTTCTTTTCCTGTCCACCTGACCGCGTTATTTGGAAATCAGAGAATTTACAAGTGGATTACATTTGCTGCACAGACATTATGAAGTAAGTATATAGGGGAATTGGGAATTTACTATGATTAGCTGCAGAACTTATGAAGTAAGGGTGTGTGTGTGTTTGCTGCACAGATGTTATGAAGTAAGGGTGTGTAAGGAGCACATAGGTTAGTTATAGCAAGATATTAAACATTTGTTTCCCTACTGTTTTGCTGTAGTAGTTTGAAGAAATGTGGAACAAATACTGTGTGTAGCTTGACAAGAGCAAATAATACAAGTAACTGTAATATGCTACCATCTTGAAGACTATCAAAGCAATGAAAATAATGATGCTTATTGATTTATTCATAAATGTATTTTAATTTTATGCTAAACTCTATAGTTCGTAACTCCTAGAAATCACTGCAGACATTTACAAAAGGTAACATGCTCAGTCTGCTTTCTGTGAATAATTTAAGACATTCAGAAAAACCTGATGTTTCATGTGTTTAGTATGTAAACACTGTAAAAATACTGATGACTGTCTAATGTCACTGAGTGTCAATGAGCCTTAGGAAAGGAGACCACAAGTAGCTGGGTGCACATGTTGTACTGCTGTCTACAATCACTGCTGCATACCACATATATAGCATTTCACTTGTCATCAGGGATTTGAATACCTCTCTTGATAAACTTTCCTTTGATCACCATGTCACTGTTGTGGTTAAAAAATCTTTTTTACCTTGCACAACATATCCTTAGTGGTATCCCTTCAATGTCTAAAATTATAGTCCTGCTCTATGCTCATTTGTTAGATTCATAATTGAACATAATGTCACCTTCGGAATGTACCTTCCTAATTAAATAAAACAACTTTAGAGGTGTCAACATTTCCTCACCTTTAGGTTCCCTGATAGACTGAAAGCCCTGTTACTTAACTCTTGTGTCATATAGACTCTTAAGCAGTGATCTTTGCTTAGATTTCTGTGCTGTGAATGGCCCAGCACTCTTTAAACTTCTTCACCTAAACAGAACCACTGGCAAAGCAAACACCTACTCTGCTTAACTCAAGTTATACTGCCAAATAAATAAATAGCACACACATCCGAAGCAGAGGACTTCCTTCTCAATATTTACACCAGTCTGGATGACTGAATGGGCGAGCACATTTTTTTACCTGGGATATGTGAGAAACATCTAAATAATAGAGGGCACTGTTAGTCTCCCACCAGATGATATGGATGAGCTTCTCAATGGCCTCCTTGGTTATTTAGTAAAAATGCATCATCCTGTGATCTTATGCTAGATGCGTACCTTACATTTATGAGCAAAGCCAGACATGCTCTATGTACAACACGGGGTATTACTTTGCACAAGAATTTAGATGTGTTTAAAACTTGTATATTTACTATTGTTTATGGCTATATAATTTGTTAAACAATATTGTTTTTGGAAAGTCTGGATGGCTTAATTATTCATTTGAGCCTCCTTAAAGCTTTAATTTTAGAAGTTTCTGGCTTCTTTTTCAATAATGAAAGCTAAGTTGTCTAGAAACATGTACTGTCCAGTACTGAGGGGGTTACATTTCTGAAAAGGGTGCAATCTGGAAAGCTGGTGTACAATTTTTAACATCATCATTGCATCTGTAAGTACATGTAAAATGATGCCTTTCATTACTACTTTCTGCATTACTGCTGACAATACTAGTTTTTTCTATCATTACAGGTTACAAAAGTTACAACTAAAGATTACCTATTAATGAGAGAACAGTACAACAGTGGACAAGGCTAAACATTATGTTTAAACATTTATTAGCCTTTGACTTACAGCTAGTAGTCCAGCCATCCTTAATGGCCAATACATTTTTTCAGAAAACTATATATATAGAGCTGGAAGTATATTAAGGTAGCAAGAGACTTCTGGGATGTCTTGGTAGAGTAACTGCCATCTTAGACATAAAGAGAGCCAATCAGAGTCAGTGCCCTTCTCATACTGTTAGCAAATTTCAGATGAAAAGAATAAAAGAAGATTTTTTTCTGAACAAAAGAAGACTGTATGCCACTACTATGCCTCAGGGTGAGACTTTCAGGTTCCCCCTTATGAATAAAATGCTAATTCCAGAATTAAAAATAACATAGATTTGTAACACCATATTTTAAACTTAATTTGCCTACATTATTTTTAGAATTTGCACACATTTAAAATAATTCATTTCCTGACTGTTGCCCTTAGACAAGCAGAATTTGTCTTGTGTAAATCTAACATTTAGCTTTTATTTGTAAAAGTATTCAAACAAATCCACTCCGCACTTAATTAAATATTCCCTACTGTTAGCCCAAAAGCATTCTTTAAAAGTACTTCAGCAAGTCCAGTCTTTTCCTTGCCCTCTCATTCTGTAACACCTCAAAGTTGACAACTTAATGATTTTACTAGTTTCCTATAGAGTCCCATTACACTATAGGAAATGACAGATTTGAAATCCAGTAAGGAAGGTAGTTTTAGCAATTTCTGGCATATGAAAGCTTCCACTGAAAGAAAAGAAGTACTATAGAAACCAGACAGAATTCATATACTTCATATGAACTATTTTTTCTCCTACCATGGAATGGGTTTTAAAATCTAAAAATCTGGCATGCTTTTGAAGTCTTCCATTTTTGATAATGCTGTCATAATAATGTTATAACTACATGCAGGAGTGGCCTTAGGTTAACTGGTGCCCTACGCAAAAGGGCTCCAGGGAACCCCCCCCCCCCCAACACACCACCCGGAGCTCCCATCCTGGTCTACCTACACCAAATAAACTCTGAAAAAAGCACTCCTGCTAGAGCAGTGCTCTAAGAGGCTGCCTAGTTGGTCTATGCCTAAGGCCAGCTATGACTACATGTTCATAAATACCATGATTATATATCAACAACAAATGAAAAAGCTCCTTCATTTGTATGTATATAGGTGAATACCAGGCTAACTACCCTGAAGGGCCATTTTAAGCCCATCCACTAGCCTAAAAGCAGAATCAGGCATTGTACCTTGCATGTATGAGGTGAAGACCTTAACCATTACTCCACTCTTACTATGGAGAAATTAATCCATTCTTGCTATCAGGTGCACAGTAGTGTCTTCATATGTAAAATTGGGTTATCCATATGTGGTTAATTAATGTTACCTGTTTAGAAGAAAAGCAAGCTTGTACTACTAGTTAATTAAATAATTTACTCAATTAGTATTACTGAAACAATTGAATATTTTTCCTTATCTATACAGATAAATTGAGTAAAAAATAAATATCTTAACTTACATTGAGTTACAGTAAATCATAATTACATCATTCTGTTTAGCTTCAGTATATTTCCATATTTTCTTTATTGCCTCAATATTTAAAAGATATACACTGATGAAATGCAGAAAATATGTAAGGAAATATCTCATACCATTACTACTGAACCAAATACATGATAAAATGCAAAGAAAATTGGCAGAAAACTTCATAAGTGGCCAGTAAGTACTTACAGCATTAATTCTGTATGAGCTTGCAAGAATAAAAGTGCTGTAATAAAATCAGAAACCTATGTAAAAAAAAAAATCTTCTAGGGGAAACAGATTAGGTTCCTATGGTAGGACCTTGCCAACTCTGTTAAGATTATAAACAATACATTTGCATGAAGCAACTTTTCTGATGAAATTATTAAATAAAGCATTGTGATTTTATAACAACCAATATGAAAAATGTACCACAGTATGGTGCATATAATGTTGATCTCAACAAGTATATCAATGTGGTCTAGTGGATTAAGGTAATAAACTTAAAAGAGATTTATCCTGAGTTTGATTTGTCCTGCCTCTGTACATACATACATACATACATACATACATACATACATAGGAATGTTTCAAGCACGGGCATTAAAGCCCTTCTAGCTTGCCAATATGTCAAAATACTTGTTCCCATAATAAATGTGCAGGCTGTTCTTAAAATATCTCAACTAGTACTTGCTTTAATGTAATTTGGTAGTCTGTTCCAAGCATCAGCTACTCTGTCAGAGAGCCAATTAGTACACTTCTCATTCCTATAGAATCTTCTACATAGGTTATCTGACAATTGTCTAGTACTTTTTGATAACCCCAAATATTCCCACAGGTAGTTGACCCTAAATGCCCTATATACCTGAATAAGATCTCCTCTTAAATATCTGTAAGAGACACTGTACAAGTTCAGATATTTCAGTCTTTCATAATAAATTAAATTTTCACATCTATGGATGGTCTTAGTATATGTCCACTGTACTCTTTCCAGTTTATTCATGCTTGTTTTCCTATAGGGTTTCCATATTGTTATTCCATACTCAAGTTTGGGTCTAATGTACCTAACAAACAATGTCTTCATTATGTCTGATTTCCTAGACTTTATAAATCTTTTTATACAACCTATAGTCCTATAACTATCATTAGCAAATTGGTTGATATGATTAGAAAAACGCATAACTGAATCGACCCATATACCCAGGTCCTTAAATGAGTCTACAATTTCAATCACTGTGTGCGGTATTAAATATTCACCTTTCAGTTTATGTCTCCCAAATCTCATATGTTTAGTTTTTGATGTATTTATCAACATATGATTCTCCTGTTCCCAAATGGTCAATTTAGTCAAATTATTTTGTAGACATGCCTTATCTGTAACACTTGTAATCAGTTTATCCAATTTCAGGTCATCAGCCCATCAGCATATAGACCGTAGAACACCTCAGATGAAAAAGTAAGGTCTGAAAGATACAATCTAAACAAGTAAGGGCCTAGTATAGAGCTCTGTGGGATACCCTGACTGTAACCAAGTATTTCACCTGTCCAGTTGATGTGTGATACTTGCCATGCCCTATTTGTAAGCCATGCAGCTACCCATCTTATCAACAGTACATCAATACCTGTTTGTACTAATTTATTGATCAGTGTTTTGTGCATGACCCTGTCAAATGCTGAAGTTAATCTATATAAATCACATCACAGCACAATTTTTCATTCATAGCTGTTATTATATTGTTATAGAACATCATGTTACAGGTGGTAATAGATCTATTTGCAACATATGCATGCTGATATATGGTTTCAAGTCCCAACCTATCCAATTCTGACAATAACTTATCCAATATTACCTTCTCCATTATTTTTCCACAACATGAAAGTAGACTTAAGGGTCTATATGATTTTAGGTTTGTCCTACTCCTCTTTCCCTTAAAGACAGGTTTAATAAGTGCATGTCTCCTATCTTGAGGAATGTCCCCATATTTATATGACCTAGTGAATAATACATATAATGGTAGTGTAATTCTTGCTTAAGTGTTCTCAGGTCATTGTTACTTATTCCATCTGCTCCCTGCGCTTTGTTTGGATTCAGTTTGCACAGTTCTTTTTCAATATAATCTAATTTGGTTCCAGTATCTGGGGTTACCTGAATGTCACTAGGACAACTTACCACCCGTTTTGTGGAGCCAAACTGTTTTGCATAAGATTTTATAAATATATCTATAATCTGTTGTGTCTGAGAATAAATTTTAGAATCTGCACACAGTTTATCAATTTGTGTATCTTTACTCCTTCCACATCTTATGTATCTATAAACAGGTTTCCTATTATTCCTATATTCATATTATATATTATATATAAATTTTCTTCAAATTTTTCTTGATCTTGTCTAACACTATGTTTAATCTGTTTGTCCAGCTTGTTTATTTCAGTTTTCAAAGTTGTAGTTTGACCTCTCTTCCATTTCTTATATTTTTTGTCTCTCACCTTAATCAGGTATCTTGTCCTTATGGAAATATACCCCCCTGATGTTGCGTGCCTAGATCCTGATGTTAAACATTTTTTTGACTTTTTGCACTCAAGCAATTTCTCTTTCAAAACTTTCCACATTCCATCTGCAGTTTTTCCACTGAACACCACACTCCAGTTAGTTTTTTTATAGTAATTGTTTTGCTTCCCTATAATCTGTAATTAACCTTCTGTGCATTGGCTTAGATTTCAGTTTGGCAAAATTATCTACCAACAAATTAACCTTTATGACCCCATGATCACTGCACATCAATGGTGGTAAAACTTGACTTGAAGTTACAGTAATTTCTTTTGGAACACAAACAATATCTAGTAAGTTCCGTCCCCTGGTAGGTTTTTTTTACAATCAGAAGCATCTGTTGTTCCTGAATATACTCTGTGAATAATTTCTTTACTAATGTTGTTGAATCAATATTATTCCAGTTTGTTTCCGGTAAATTTAAGTCCCCAGCTAATATTATTCTTCACTCTTGTGTTTCATGTAAGAAATGTATGAATTCCTCTAGGTCATCTGCACTTGACTTTGGTGGCCTGTACATTCCAATAATTGTTATATGTTCCAGGGTTGTCTTTATTGTCACAGTTACACAGTCTATAGTATTGGTGTTATCACTGAACATGTAATAATCACAAGTCTCATAGCTATCTTTAATCCCTACCATAACACCTCCACCAGATTTTTTGTTAGAATGTCTGTTACAGTAAAAACATTTATACCCTGACAGAACTGGTTTCCAGTCATTGTTCTTTAACCATGTTTCACAAACTATAACAACATCAATATTGTGGGAACGTAGCAAATTATCTAATAAAAAACTTTATTATTAATGCTCCTAGCATTAATGACCATCCGAGATGCATCACATGTTGCTATCTGTGAACTGTTACATTTTTGACCTGGAAAAAATCCTGGCTAGTGTTTGTCAAATATTGCAAAATATCTGCTGCAAAAATTATCTTCCCTGATCTAGACAAATGCACACCGTCCTGTCTGAACACGTGTGCCCAAAAGAAGGCTTGGATGCTCTACACATTTCCATTTTTTAAAACAAGACATTTTTTCCATGTAGGTGTTTATCCAAAAAATCTTTTCATTCACAGTGATCTGACTATCCTTTCTATAGGTGATTTGTGAAAAATATGTCCTAACACCAGTACAAGCTATACTATCTAGGAGGACTATCAGTCTATCACTAACAGTCAGAGAATCTTTGTTGGTAACATAATTTGTACCAATATGAATAAAAACAGAGCCATACTTCCTTACATTAAGGCGTTCCAAGGTTTGTTTCACATCTTCTATTTTAGCTCCTGGCAAGCATAATACTACTCGATGTTCATTATCATCTCTGCAAATATAAGTATCAGTTCCTCTAATAACTGAATCTCCAATTACAAGAATATCTTTACTGACCATCTCTGAAGAATCATCAGTTTCTAATACAGTCATTTCCGCTCTATCTGTATATCTGATGCATCATTCTAAGCAAGTCATGCTAACAAAATGGTACTCCTAGGTCCATCATGAAAGGTGGCATGCACAACTAGTGTGTGTCTCTCCATTTAACAAAGTATAAACACTTCTGCAAATTATACTGTGCATTTAGTATGTTAGCTGCCTTATGGTGTGTGTGTGTGTGTGTGTGTGTGTGTGTGTGTGTGTGTGTGTGTGTGTGTGTGTGTGTGTGTGTGTAAGTAAAAGGGGGTAGGAGTGTGTGTAAGAGGGGGGTCATACCCTGCAATTATCCAGATTTTTCCCCCATATTCCTCCTAAAAAGATTGAAGTTGCTAAATAACAGACATTTCAGTTTTAGATGTCACATCCTTTAGAAAAATACATACTAACACAAATCCTGTTGTTCTACCAGTTTTCTAAGTTCATGAGAGCAATATTTATAATTTGCCCCTATTTATTTTAGGCTCTGTCCACATTTCATGCACTAAGAGGTTGGTGTGTGTGTGTGTGTGTGTGTGTGTGTGTGTGTGTGTGTGTGTGTGTGTGTGTGTGTGAGAGAGAGAGAGAGAGAGAGAGAGAGAGAGTGAAATGTCCTAGTTAAGGTTAGCAGAAGAAATTTAGTTTCAAGTGCATTTTCAAGGAATTGTGAGCTTCAAAGAAAGAGAAGTTAACGTCTGCTCGTCTGCTTAAAATGTGCAACTATTTTGTTTAGCAAACAATGTCACTATTGTGGTATAGAATCTTAAATCAGTGTTAATAGTACAGTAGATAGCATGCTTGCATCTTGATGTAGAGGGCTGTAGATTCTACTCTCATAGCATGTAGGTTTGTATTTTAAGGGGGTGGGGTGCTGCAGTCCTGAGAATGTCCTCCTTTGGATGGGATGCCTAGTAACTATGAACCTGTTTTTCAGCTTGCCATCCATTTTCTATTGCAATATACCAGCTTAACATTTTTTTAATGTAACATAGACAATTTATTCTTTGAGGGAAGCAGGCACTGCATTTGTAGGTGAAACACTGAAATATACAGTTGTTTTCTAACAACAACCTCATCATTAGTTTCAGATAACTTTAATGCAGAATTATTCAGATGACTTTTACTTCTGCAGAGATTGTGCATATTGACTGATTTTGGTGGATTGTAATGACAGAAGTTTAAGTGGCCTTTTATGGTTGAAATGTTCTGAACTGAGCAGTTTGTCATTGTTGGTTTGTATGTTTTGTTTCATTGCTTACTGGAAAAATGTTCAAAACTATAAATTTAAAACACTCTAACAAATGGTGCTGTATTATACAAGGGAAATAATTCAATTATATATTATAATTAATACAATCAGGAAGGTGAATCAAAGAACGTTTGCGTGGCGCTAAAAATGCATGCAAGGGGCCTATGGTTTGAAAACAGCCCAAAGGTAAACTTAACCTACCACTGGCCAGCTGTGTTCTTTTTTTTTAATGTGGGTTTCAATGCTGTTTCAGTGAATGTGAGTTTCAAAGGTAGAGAAGCTTTAATGCTGTCTGTTCTCATTGTAAGACTACTGCTTTGTTTAGCAAATGTCCATCAGTGTTTGTGATATACAATTTGAAATAAAAGTTGTAAATTAAATCCAAATATTTGTAATCATTGATATTGTAAAAGTAAAGCATAAAACAGTTTGCTAACTGAGAGTTTTGGACAGTGTTTATGGCAACTTGGAAGAAATAGCCAAGTAATGGGACACTGGAATGACTGCGCGGGGGGCTGAGTGTGGGGGTCTAGGTTTGCACCCCCTTGCAAAAAATCCTGCTGGCTCCCTTGGCCACAGGACTCCATTCTCAGCTCTCTACTCTTCAGTACATTAACTAACAATCTACATAAATCCTCTCAGCAAGTTTACCTCTTACAATACTAACAATTCTACCTTAATATGTACTTCGGATAACCTTATACATCTTCAAAGAATTACTCAAGAAGTCTTTAACTCTATTGAAAATTGGCTACCAGAAAAGCACCTGCTACTAAAGCTAAAAAAAAGCAAATCACTTCTCTTTTTTTCCAAAATTTAATTTCCATTAAAAACTTCTTTAAATAATGCCATGTTTGAATTTACGTAACATCATACCTCTCATCCTCTTAGAGTAAAAAATCTGGACAAAGCCTAAAATGATGGGGGGGACAAATAGGGACAGATTTTAAATATTGCTCTTACAAACTTAGAAAGTTGATAGAATAATAGGTTTTGCATTAGCATGGATTTTCGGAAAGATGTGGAGTCTTTATTTAATGACTTAAATCCTCAGCTATTCGCCAGAAAGGTACAGATTTTAGGAGGAACACACCAAAAACAGGAGGCAAACATCTGGACATTCTGTGAAAATCTGTACAGTTGAGAGGTATGTGTCACATACAAAACTTCTTGGCATGACAATGTTAAATTTGATTTACATATCAACAACAGCAACAAGAAAACCCATCAAAAACTAGAATAAAGAAATTCCTTACAAACTCTGCCAAGGTAACTGTAGCTATCACTTACCCCTTAGCTTCTCTCTTATATGACTTCTGTATCATAACCAATCAACAAGCCTTAATTAATTCTAACCTTGAACAATACTACAACAAAGCTGCCAGATTTCTTTGAAAAAGAAATTACCAGACCCACCTCTGTTTAGCGCTAACAAAAATATCAGACCCACCTCTATTTATCTCTAAAAACATTTAACTGGCTCAGACATTCTCACCCTCTAATACTCAACTCATCTTAACCCACAAAATCATTTATACCCCATCTGCCTATGCAGCAATTAGCCCCATACTCCAACACTATCTACCAAACCATCCCCTTCAAGTCAAATGATAAACAACTACTTACCATCTAAAACCATGAATGACTGATGGCGTCAGTCTCTATTCCAATAATGTAGTTCGAACTTGGAATAAAAGTGCTCTATCAATTAGGTCTATCTCACTTCTTCATCTTTTCAAATAATTACTAAAAGACTTCCTCTTTGCCTCCTGAGTTTGTCCCTGCTCTTCATTTCGGACATAGCTCTTTGTCACCCTTTATCACCTTTCTTATACCTCTATTTAAATCATTAAATCACTTAACTGCGTACCCCCTTCTAATACCTCACTTTATTGCAGGACTTAAATGACTATACTTACTTCTAATTAGCATAACCAAATTACTATTCCATCACTTCTTCTCAAGTAACACTTAAACTTGCTTATTTCCTCTAATACCTCACTTTAATGTATTCTTAAATTACTCTTCTATCTGTAAATTCTCAATGCAATACTTATATATTAATGTTTTGAATATCAATACAAATTTTATTATACTGACTACAATGCCACATATTGACTTAAAGTGCATTATAAAATTTATTGTAAATATTTATTCCATTAAATTGTTACCTTTAGCTTCTCTCTGCAGGCCTCCACCAAAAAGAGCACCTGTGCCCATTTGAATTTTCCCAGTAAACAAATGCTAATAAATAAATAAATACATACAGCTGCCATGCTATATTGCTAGTCCTGAAATAGGTGAAAATTAAGTGCAATTGTGGAACACATACTAAGCCCAAAATTGCTGTATTTCAGAGTTTCTTCCTTCTGCAAGGTATAACAATCTTGAAGTTAGTATGTATTTTCTAAATAGTGGGAGATTGGGAGTATAAAGAGATGTGCCCACTTGCAAAAAATGATTTTAATGGTTGACAATAAGCTTTATACTTTTTTGTAAGAGTTGCAAAATTTTGCTTATTTTTCAGGACTTGTGGACTTGCAATGCAGAGTGACAATATTCTGAAAAGTCATCCTGCACAACAGGTCTTCTGTTGTGTGTTCTGCTTCCTGGATTTGTCCTTCTTACTGATTCATCTTGTTATCTGTTCTAAATAGCAAAAGGTTACTGTGGCTGGTTATTTGTTTTTTTTTTTTTTTGGTTTTTTTTTACTCTTTGCTTTGTGAGCTGAGGTAATTTGGCTGTTTCTTGGCTGTATTCTGTGCTCCCAGGATATCGGTAGCTGTTATTGATTAGCTATTTGGCTCCTTCCTTGCTGTTTAAATTGCTGAGATTAAGGCACACCTGTGGTCCATTTGTGCATTTACACAGAATAACACATAACTTAGGAAAGGCAATTACCTTACTCTGCCATACGATGTATGATTTAAAAAAGTATATTAGACAGAATCTGACTAAATGCCCTGTTTTATTGTTCATTGTTATAAACTGCATTTTACTATATGTAAAATCTGTTAACTATTTAAAATCTTTGTAAATTGTTTTATTCAATTTTCATTAACTTTGTTTCATGTATAACTATCTTTTGGAGCTTTTCTTCCCGGGCCTCCACTGAAAATGGATCTTTGATCCAGTGGACCTTCCCAGTCAACAAATGTCAATAAATAAATAAATAAATGAAAAATAATAAGCTGCATAGAGATGTAGCTCTCCTGTGGTGTGTTCTGTTTACTCAGTTTGATTACTTCCCAAGCCATCTACAGCCAATGAAATGATAATTCTTGTTACTCACTTTACATACCAAATTGATAGTGCTGCCAGTTGCTTAACTGTTTTTACTTTATTTTGTGAGAGAAAGTAACTTGGCTATATCCATGTTAAGTTCTGTGTTCCCAGGATATGAGTACCTGTTATTGATTGGCTATTTCACTTCTATCTTGCTGTTTTAATTTCTGGGACTAAGACACCTCCGTGTTCTATTTGAATCGGCTGCACAGTGATGCTCTGGGGGCCTCATGCTGTGTGTTCTCTTTACTGGATTTGACGTTTTTACTAATTCCTCTACAACCACTACAACCAGGAAAGTAGACCTTCTTGTTATTTATTTTACATAGCAAAGGGACAGTGCTGCAAGTTGTTTAACTGTATTAATGAACTTGTTTTGTGAGAGAAAGTGGCTCCTCAATGTCTTGGAGACATTCTGTGCTTAAAGGATACAAATACAGATTATTGGTTGGCAGTCTCCTTCCTTGCTATTTAAATTACTGGACCTCTGTCATCAATCTAGCTGGGCTGCACAGAGCTACCTAATATGACTCTTCCTATGTGGTTTGCTTAATCTACTCCCCAAACTTCTAAAACCAGGCAAGTGGGCACTATAGTTATTTATTTTAAAAGGCAAACAGTTACTGCTGCTAGTTGTTGAACTGCATTTACTGAGTTTGATTTGATAGAAAAGGTAACTTGTCTGTGTCCTGGGTGAATTCTCTGTCCCCCAGATATAAGTAGATGCTATTCCTACTTTCTGTCTGCTTGGCTACTTTTTGCTATTTAAATTGCTGGGAGTTGCATGTCTCTACATTTTTCTAGCTGGGATGTACAGAGCTGCACATAACTTCTACTATACATACTGCCTACCGTATTTGATCTACTTACAGAAACTTCTACAAATAGGGAAAAGGAAATTCTTGCTATCCATTTTATATTTTAAATAGAAATGCTGTTGCCAGCTGTTTAATTGTTTTTTACTAACTTTGCTCTTTCGGAAAAATAACTTTACAGTATCCTGGGTGAGTTTTCTTTGCCCAGGATATAAATAATTGGAACTGGTTGGCTGTTAGGGTCTTTCATTTCTCATTAAATTACTTAAGACATCTATGTGTCTGTGGTCTCCATGGGTGGGCTTTTCAGTGCACTACATAACTCAGTTGTTCATAGGTAGGTACTAGGCTATCTGCCCAAAGGCATTCATAAGCCTAGCCAGAATGTATTGGCTTTCGCCACCCCTTTAGATTAGTTAGTGATCCCCGGGGTAAACTTTCTGTTTCTATCCACTCATCAAGGTTTCTCTTGAAGAGTGTTAGTGTGGAGCTCTGCCTAATGTCGAGTGGAATCTTGTTCCAAACCATGGGAAGTCTCTGGGACAGGAATCTATCCCTGCAGCATGTCCTATTTATTGTTGTAGTGAGGTTTAGTTCCCTAGAGTATATGGCTTGAGTGAATATGGTTCTCTTTAATTGGAGCATGTCCATCAATTCTGGGTTGGACATAGTCTTGTATGTCAGGCAGAGATCACCTCTGAGTAGGCAGTAAGTGACCGAGTACAGCTGGAGTTTCTTTAGTCGAGCTGCATAGGGCATCTGTTTGAGGCCAGTGACCCTGTTTGTGAGGTACTTCTGTGGTCTTTCCAGATGTTGCAGGTGTCTTGTAAGATACATCCCAAATGGGGCATTGTACTCTGTGCTGGGTCTGATGAGTGATGAGTAGATGGGCACAATGTCCTCTTTTGATTTGGATGCGAACCCTTTTGTGATTAGGTGGGCCACATAGAAGGATTTTCTATCCACTTTGGCAATGTGATTATCAAAGGAGAGATTATTATCTACTTGGGTCCCCAGATCCCTTATTACATCTTCCATATTTAGGGGACTACCACCTATGTGGTAGTTTGTGGGTACTTTGTTTTTTTCAAAGGCAATGACTATGCACTTTTGGAATTTAGCTTGAGGCCATGATTTTAACACCAGGCATCCGTCTCAGTGATACCCTTTTGGAGGATGTCTGTGTCATTCAGAGAGTCAATTATAGCCACTAGTAGTTTGCAGTGGTCTGGAACTTGGTCAGCCATAGCCCTCCTTTGCTTGCCTGTACCTCTGAGAAGTATATGCCGAACAGGAGGGGTCCTAGGACTGAGCCTTGGGGAATGCCACTTGTAACTGGTTTAGAGTCAGACCTAGATCCTGCAACTCTCACCATGTGGGTTCTGTCCATGAGCCAGTTGGCAACCCATCCTGTGACATAGGGGTTTATGTTTAGGCTGGTGAGCTTGTCTATAATACCAGAATGGAGAATGGTGTCAAAGGCCTTTCCGAGGTCTAGGTAGGCTATGTGTACCACATTTTCCTTGTCTATAGCCTTGGTGATTGCCTCAAAGAAGTCCACCAGGTTCAGAAGGCATGAAGGCATGTTTGCCCTTAACAATGCTGAACTGGGTAGGGTCCATTGTTTGGTGGTTACCAATGTCTCTGTTAATGAGTTCCATGATGATGTGCTCCATAGCCTTGCAGACCAAGCTAGTCAGGCTTATAGGGCTATTGTTCCCAGGGTCTGTTGTGGCTCCACCTTTTGGAGTGGAATGCACCACTCTCTGGATATGTAGCCTGTGGAGAGGCTGAGCTTGAACAGTGTGTTTAGGTGAGGGGTTAGTTTGTCTTTGAGCTCGTGTAGGACACAGTCTGGTACACTGTCCTGTCCCATTAATGCTGTGTTTTTGACTTTGGAGAGGGCTGTTTTAACACGAGTGTCTGTGATTTCAGGGGCTCTACATTCTTCTGGTATGGTTATGGGCCCTTTTGGGGGTGAGAGGGGGGTGAAGTTTTCACTGAACCTGTCTGCCAGGATGTTGGAGATATCAGTGTATTTTGTGCCATTCTGCACTAACTCTGAGCAGATCTGAGCATTGCCCAGATTCTTGACATAGCTAAAGAATGCCTTGTGGTTATCTTTGGAGTCCTTGGCAATTTTTCTTTTGAAGCTAGTCTTGGATGATATTATGAGGGATCATAGTTTCTTGCTGATACTGATCAGGGATGTCTTCCCTTCTTGGGATTTTGCTCTTTTCTGTAGCGCGCAAAACTGGGTAAACACATTTTTTATAGCAGGGAAAGGAAAGAGATAGAAATTAGCCCAACATGGCCAATAAACTACTAATTTTGGGCTGACACCACTCCTCCAGGGACAGATAGGCTGCTCAAAGCTCCCCTCTCTCACAGGTGAACAGAAAAACTTCTTTCTATCCAAGTAAGATATGGGGAAACACAGAGACTTGTAACACAGCCCTGAATTCAGCACTAACCTGAAAACTAGACTATACTAGCTTAGAAAGGTGGGAAACAAGTATATAGATATACATATATATATATATATATATATATATATATATATATATATATATATATATATATATATATATATATATATATATATATATATATATATTTTTTTTTTTTTTTTTTTAGAAAATAAAGCAGATACAATAAAAAAAAAAACACTTTAAATGCACAGAAAAGGATACTTATCAATTAACCAGAAAAAAAGCTCAAAACTGAGCCCTGTTCCAGCAGTCTTCAATCAAACAAGTTTTAACTGCACACTCCTGCTACTAGGGTTCAGGGGAACCTTCTCCAAAAAAAGATGCCCTGGATCAGTGCTCAAGTTATACAAACAAAGCTAGATTCAGCAGGCCTGAATCTGGTCTATGCTACAGCAACAAGGCACACCAATGTCAGAAATAAACAGTTGAAATAAGCAGGCACAATAAGCCTGTGACCATAAATTCCCAGCTCAGAAGGGCAGAATCCAGTGTCTCCTCCCACAAGACTGCAGACCACAAACCCTCTTAATGTAGAATAACTGGCCTGAAACCCAAGTGCTTAAACCAGAACTAATACATTTTTAGAATAGCAAACATTAAGCCTTCAATCAGCAATTCCCAGTTTAGAAGGATGTAAGTTACCTGTCTTACCAGAGCAGTGTAGACCACAAATCTTCTTAATGTAAAACAACTGGTATGAAGCCCAAGTGCTTAAACCAAAAGACTTAGAATAACAGTTACAATTTAATCAGGCTACTACCAAGCAGTAATAAATGCAGCAGAATAAATAAAATTAAGTAATTTTAAGAAGAGGCAAAAGCAAAATAAAGTAGGAGGAAACACAAATACAGTAAAAGCAGATGAATAAAGTGCATTTGTTTTTTGTTAGTAAAGTGCAAGGAGAGAGGAAAGAAGAACCTAAGTGAGTTGGCCTTCTCAAATGTTTTGTCTGTATTAAGTAGAGTGAACACTAGACTCAGAATATGATCTCACTGTACTTGCTTAAGTGAGCAAATGAGATGGACCCAGGAGGAGTCTTCACATACAGACTTATAGGAGGGGGCAGGCAATTCCAGAGCCACCAACATTAACAGTAAGACAAGAACACGGAGGGTGGGTGGAGAGCTAACTGCAGAGAGACACAGCACACTATTCAGTGAAGCAATTAGGTAACAGAAAAACTAAAATACAGTACTTTTAAAACTGCAAGTTTGCACTAAACAGAAGAATAATACACAGTACTGCAAGTATGCACTTAACTTCAGCTTCTAATGCAGATGATTGTAGCCAACCAAGTCACTCAGAAATTGAGCATAAAATGAATTCTCAAACTTTGTGGCTAGCACTTAAAGTACAGAGGAAAGCCTCTAGGCTAACAGTTAAATATCAGATAACAAAGAAGTGAGAAGACCACCACCCCCTCATACAGCAGAGAGACACACAGCACACTATTCAGTGAAGCAATTATGTAACAGAAAAAATAAAATACAGTACTTTTAAAATGCACGTTTGCACTTAACAGAAGAATAAAACACAGTACTGCAAGGTTTCACTTAACTTCAGCTTCTAATGCAGGTGATTATAGCCAACCAAGTCACTCAGAAATTGAGCATAAAATGGTACATTAAAGGGTAAAAAAAAAAAGAGATACAATGTTGCAGTGCATCACTGAGTGGTACGATGCTGCAATGCATCACTCAATGGTACAATGCTGAAGTGCATCACAAAGTGGTATGATGCTGCAGTGCATCACTCAGTGGTATGATGCTGCAGTGCATCACTCAGTGGTAAAATGCTGCAATGCATCACTCAATGGTACAATGCTGAAGTGCATCACAAAGTGGTATGATGCTGCAGTGCATCACTCAGTGGTAAAATGCTGCAGTGCACAACTCAATGGCATGATGCTGCAGTGCATCACTCAGTGGTATGATGCTGCAGTACATCACTCAGTGATAAAATGCTGCAATGCATCACTCAATGGTACAATGCTGAAGTGCATCACAAAGTGGTATGATGCTGCAGTGCATTACTCAGTGGTACGATGCTGCAGTGCATCACTCAGTGGTAAAATGCTGCAGTGCACAACTCAATGGCATGATGCTGCAGTGCATCACTCAGTGGTATGATGCTGCAGAGCAATTACTCGTTGGTATGATGCTGTAGTGCATTATTCAGTGGTAGGGTTCAGTATACAACATAGATACATGCTACTGAAACTGATATCAAATTATAGCCTTAGTGCCTCTCTTTTATCCCATCATCTTTAAGACTCACCTTAAAATTGCAGTTGTCTCTACTGTTTCACTTGTATTGCTGTATTTCTTGCCTTGCTTTTCTCTAAATTTCATTTTTGGCATGTTATCTATTACAGTGATTGTTTCTGCTTTTAGTTTGGTTATTATATTCTCTTTCACTTAAAATACCTTGTACATATTGACTTAGTCAATTACTTTATGTTTGGTGGCCCTTAAAATTCTGTAAGAAATAGACCCACTTGGATGACATGGAGGATAAGTTCTGATTCTGACTCTGAAATCAGCTTGCATTCCTTTGCTCACCAGACTCATAACATTTGGTATCCTTAGGCAGTGTATAACTGCCTAATTTTCACAGGCAATACATTATTACCAGATTTTACAAGTTACATTCTATGAAAAGTGAAAGTATGTTTACAGCAGGGAGGTCACCCTCAAACCTAGCAAAATGGTCTCTGAGCCCTACACTGTATCATGCACACTTCTCTATTAACATATGAAACCAATATATTCTCAGGATGTTGAAAAATCATTTTCCAAGCTTACTAAAACTAGATAGAAAAGTCTTAGCAGAAACCTAATATCAAAGCATCACCACACTGATTCATTTATTGTTTGGCACACATCAAAAACTGAAATCCCAGCCCACACTAAACAGTAATGACCACAAGAAATAACACTACATAGACCTACAGAACAAAAGTACCTGGGAAAAACATGATCCATGACTTATTTTGCTGAAGATGAGCAAAATACAAAAGCAGCACTTATGCAACTACAATCAACATATAAACCCACTCACACTTTCATAATAATTAAGGACAGTTCTGGCATTGAGAACACTGCCGACTATTACTTGCACTGAATACAGTGTATAATATCCATAATTTGCAAATAACTGCAGGCAACATCTGTACATTCACATCCCTAGGCAGCCCCAGAAAACATCACTCTTTCTCATTAGAAAAAATCCTTATGGCTGCCAATAACTGCCAGGCCACTCTCCTAAAAAAATTGCCTAACATACAAACTACCTATTGCCCACCCCTGACGCATGTGCTACACCTTAAATGAACCATCTACTCACTCCAAACATCTACGGATGATGCAACTCAACTGTCCAGACCATATTTCACAAAAGCATTATGTGAAAATACCCTTGCAAGGCTTGTATCCACAGAGTGGAACTGCCTATCATAAACTAAATGGAAAAAAGAATAACTACTTGCAATCAAAAAAGAGCTACTTCAGTATCTTAACAATGAATACAAGCATCTTTGTTTCTACACAGGCTAAATTTGATAGGAATTAGCAAGCTAACACAGACTACCTTACTGCTTAGTTCAGCTGATCTACTTGTTCAATCATCCATCCATCCTCAACCCCTTTTCCAATTTTGCATATGGGGTCTGTGTGTCACTTCAGCAGTGACAATCATCTTGAGCTGAGATTTACACTGCTGGGTGGCTAGCCAATCCTCAGTAGTTCGTTCATACCAATCACTCGGGAACACACTCTCACCTATGGCCAATTTAGAGTGTCCAATCCACCTACTGCATGTCTTTGAAATGTGGGAGGAAACTGGAGCACCCAGTGGAAACCCACATGACCACAGGGAGGACATGTAGACACTCTGCACAGAAGGCGCCCCAGCCAGGAATTGAACCAGAGAACCACTTGCTGTGAGGCAACAATGCTAACCACTGCACCACCACACATATGCTGGATAATTGTTGGGGATAGGTAAATAGATCATAGTTCATAATAAAGACAACAAGGGCCTTTATAAGCCTCCCCATGCAATCCATCTCAATTTTGTCCTTATATATCATGGATATTTATAAGGAGAAATTATGTTATAAATTTTCTAGAGGTTATGTGGAGGGGGGTGCTATGTTAGTGTGGAAATTACTGTCTGATTCTGTCTTCCAAGACATTGGGGCCAGACCCAGGGTGAATTTCCAATTTTCCATCCATTGGTCAAAGTTACACTTAAATACGGTTAGGGATGGACCCTGCTTCACATGGATGGGGAGCCTATACCAGAGCATGAAGATCCTCTGGGAGACACATCTGTCATGCCAACATGTCTTATGTTTGTCACAAGCAAAATGTACATGCTTGGATCTAGTGGTTTTAATGCTGTTCATTTTGCAGATGTACAAAAGGCCCATCAAAGCTGGATCAGAGGATGCCTTGTATGCCAGGCATAGCTCAGTATCCTATAGAAGACAGAGTATAAAGACAGGGGTTTGAGATGATTCATATAGGACAACATGTTTAAACCCTGGATTGTCCTAGTAAAGAACCTTTGTGAGCATTCCAACTTTTGCACATCTTTAGTCAGGTCATGAATAAAGTTCACTATGACTTTCTTGGACATGAATGCCGTACCCTTACTTATAACGTGGGTGATATAGAATGGTTTTCCTACTACCTTAGCCAAATATTGGTCAAAGTCCATATTACTGTCTACATATGTTCCCAGAACCCTGACTACTGTGTCAACTTTTAGGTGTGTCTTATCAATGGAGTAAGTACCCTTGATGGCATTGTGTTTTAGTTTATGACATTTCACAAGTCATTTGTCTGTGTTAGATGCTCAAGATTTTGTGTCATGGGGGTAATCTATGATAGCTCCCTGTTTATGGTCATCTGTGAACTTGGTCATCCAAAAACCCTTGACATTAGCTTTTACCTCTAAGAAGTAGATAGCAAATAAGAGTAGTTTCAACACAGAGCTCTGAGGACCCTGCAGGTGACTGGTCTCTTTGTGGAGGTGATATCCCCAGTGCTGTCTTCCTGGGTCCTGTTTGCAAGCCAGGTGGTAATCCAGCAAGTTATGTAAGTGGTTTATGCCCAGATTGGTGAGTTTGTCAACTATACCTTAGTGTGGTATTGTATCCAACACTTTAGCCAGGTCCAGGTAGGCTGTATGCACCATTTTCCCTTAATCTTCTGTCTTGGTGACCTTCTCAAAGAAGTACACATGGTTTAATAGGCATGCTCTTCCCTTTAAAAAGCCAGAATGGGTTGGGTTCAATGTTTGAAGATCATCTATGTCCTTTTTGATAATTTCCATGATTCTATGGCTTTGCATATTAGCCTATGCGGATTAATAGGTCTATAGTTTCTGAGGTTCATAAGATCATAGGGAGATAGTGGATTAATGGTCCTAGAGCTCTTACAAGCCTAGCCAAGTTATACCCTTAATTCTATGATCAGCACTCATTCCCCTGTCTAAGAAGGACACAGGTGAAACCCCTGGGGTGAATTTTCAGTTACCCATCCAATCGTCTAGATTGAGTTTGAAGAGGGCCAATGAAGTTCTCTGTTGGACATGAAGTGGGAGTCTATTACAAAGTCTATTACAAAGGTTTGGTAACCTCTGGTAGACAAATCTGTCCCTCCAGCAGGTTCTGTTAATGTCACATACAAAGTTAAGGTATTTAGAGTGAGTAACCCAAGTACCATTTGACTTGTGGTTATGCAGCATTTCCAATAAAGCAGGGTCAGAGATTGCCTTATATGCAACCAAAAAGAAATATACTTGTTGAGGAAATAAGGCAACCTCCGTTCTTCTTGGAAATAAGTTGATTTAATGGTCCACAAATAAAGCACCATACAGTAAACACAACAGCACAGAAAAAAGCAAGCAGCAAAAGCATAAAGGAACGCTGATAAATCGTTTTTTATTTGACTTCAAACTTCTGCTTTCGAAATAAACACTAAATTTAAACAGGAGCTCTTAAATACTAAAAACAGTAAAAAATTAAACTAATAAAATATATAAAATAATTCAATATTAATAAATTAAAATAAAAGTATAATAATAAATTTTAAAGGATAAAAATTCACTAAATTTTTTTTTTTAAAAAAAATTTTACTAAAAATTCAATAAAAAAAAAACTTAAAATAAAATTAAAAATAACCAAGTAAAAAGGTTAAAAATAAAGTAAAAACAAAAAATTAATGTTAAAACACACGTAAAGACACAAACAACATATTTAACATATCTTAATTCAAACAACTGTTTCAATAAGTTCAAACTAATACTTGAATCTAGGGGTCACAATCATTTACACCCTCATCCAATTAAATTTTCATAAAATTCTAAATAATTCAAATTTTTTGATTCCAAAAGTAGAAAATAAAAATTGATGGTTTATTTTTAGTGTAATTGTAAAATGGAGGTGTAAATGGAATGGTGATTAATAAACAAATAAATAAATTTGAATTGAAATGAATATTGTTCTGAAAAATGAATGAAAAATATATCCATCTCATCATATATCCATTATATTCAGAGTTTATAATATCCTCTTTCATTCCTTTCATTAGTTTTTTTAAATCCCAAGAGTCCTTTCCTTCACCACCATTTTGTGCAAGGCAGAGATCACCTCTGAGTAGTCTGTATGAAACAGAATAAAGTGACAGTGATTTCAGATGATCCACATAGGATAGATGCTGAAGACCTAGAATTTTCCTTGTGAGTAACCTTTGTGGTCACTCCAATTGCTGCAGGTGCATGGAAAGGTACATTCCAAAAGGGGTGTTGTACTCAATTACTGGCCTGATGAAGGAAGAGTACAGGAAGGTTATAACTTCTTTTTTTTTCTTGGAGGCAATGCCCTTACTTATGAGATGAGCTATATAGAATGCCCTTTTTACCACTGTGGAGACATGGTGATCAAAGGTAAATTTGCTGTCAACCTGTTTGTCCAGGTCTCTCACCACCGGGTGGGTACTTAGGGTGTTGCTATTGATGTGGTAATTAGCAAGAATATCTCTCTTACTGAAAGAGATGATAATACATTTTTTTTGCATCGAGTTTATAGCCATGAGTTTGGCACCATCATTTGTTTGTGTATGACCCACTTGTAGGATGTTGACATCTTCTGGAGATTCTATGACTGCTCCCAGATTGCAGTCATCAGCAAACGTTGTCAGCCACAGACCTTTAGTTTTTGCTTGTACTTAAGAGAAATAGATTTCAAAAAGTAGAGGTCTCGGGACTGATCCCTGTGGAACACTACTGGTTACAGGTCTGCTGTTGGAGCTGGATTCCCCTATTTTGACTGTATGTGTTCTACCAGTGAGCCGGTTAGCTACCCATCTAATGATGTAAAGGTTGATACCTAGCTGGGTGAGTTTGTCAATGAGGCATGAGTGGAGGATAGTGTCAAAAGCCTTAGCTCAGTCTAGGTAGGCTGTATACACAGATTTTCCCTCATCCAGGGCCCTGGTTACTGTCTCAAAGAAGTCCACCAGATTTAACAGGCATGATCTCCCCTTGACAAATCCAAACTGAGTAAGGTCAAGTGTTTGGAGATTATGTATATCTTTGTTGATAAGGTCCATTATGATTCACTCCATGGCCTTGCAGATAAGGCTAGTCAGGCTAATGGATCAATTGTTCCCAGGGTTAGTAGAAGCACCACCTTTGTGCAAGGGAATAACAGTGGCCATTTTCCATTCAGCTGGGACGAAGTCTGTGCTTAAACTATGATTGAGTACCGAATGGTGTTGCTAATTTTTTTTGGAGCCCATGTAGGATGCAGCCTGGTTTGTTATCAGGTTCCATAAATGCTGTGTTTTGGGCTTAGAAAGGGCATTTATGACCTGCTATTTAGAGATACAAGGTAGGGGACATATGCTAGGGATGTCCTGGGGTACTTGTGGTGGGGACAGGGGAGTGAAGTTTTCACAGACCCTATTGGCCAATGTTAGTACATCCACAAGCTCAGTATATATGGTATCATTAACTACCAGTTCAGCACAAATCTTGGCCTTTCCTTTCAGGTTATGGATGTAACTAGAGAATGCCTTATGACTGTCCTTAGTTGAGGAATCTAATTTGAATTTGTAATTTGCTTTAGAGGACTTCACAAGAAGTCTTATTTGCTTGTTTAAGCTGAGGAGGGAGTGTTTTCAGTCTAGGGCTCAATTCCTCTTACACTTAGCAATTTCTTCCTCTTATTATAAAGCCTGTTAATGGCAGTTGTCCATCAGGCATGCTTGCTCTTCATTGAGGAGCTTATTTTGGTCCTATCAGGTACAGCCAAGTCAAAGCAGTTATAATGATGTTTGTATAAAGCACTGATGTAGAACTCAGCATAGGTTCAGTTTCATCTGAAGGGGTAGGTCCAGTGAAGCTATTTATATCATCCTGTAAGAGGATGTAATCTGCTTTGGAGAATTTTTTTAGTTTAGTTGCTGTTGGGGGGAGGGTCAGGTGTGATACTTACTGCAAATGAGACTGATTTCTGCTCAGATCTCACCAGGGAAGACCTCACAGTGGAGGTGCCACAGTTTTCTCTCATATTGGTAAGAACAAGATCCAGGATGTTGGCACCCCTTGTGGGGTGTCAACAAACTGGTCCAGTGCACTGGAGTTAATGATGTCACGGAACCTTTGGGCAAGTGGGTTTGAGCTCGAGTAATTTACCTAGTCAATGGCTGAGTAGTTAAAGTCACACAAAACCATGGTGTTCAGATGTATCTTGATAAACTCAAGTAGATCCAAATAGGCAGAGTGGGTGCCCTGATTCATGGACACCCACTCTGCCTATTTGATGGTCCACCTTTGTGAAGTGGGATAACAGTTGAAATACTCAATTTTCATGGTACAAAGACTGCTGTGAGGCTATATTTGGAAAGAGACTCAAGTTGTTCTGATAGGTCATGTTTCGAGTTATTTAGGAGGGAACTCGGGATATTGCCAGGGCCCTCTGAGGCTGTGCTTTTGGCCTTAGCGTGCACTTCCAGGACATGCTTCCCATTAACAATTCAGGGATTATGCTTGTAGATATTTCATGGAGGGATGTGGAGGGGGTTGAGGTTTGAGCTGAATCTGTCAGCCACCAAATTCTCTATGTTAGTCTGCTCAGCCAAGTTGACACCATTGACCATCAGTTGGGCAGACTGATGTGTGCTGCCTTTGAGGTTTCGGATATAGCTGTAGAAGGTCATGTGGTTGTCTGTAGCCTGTGAGGCTATATTGACCTCATAATTGGCCTTGTTTGACTTAGTTAGTCCTCTTAGTTTCCTCTTTAATTTAATTATAGTGCTCCTGTCATTATGGGAGTTGCTCTTCCTGATTTTAGCCATTAATTTTTTACTTTTGTTATATTCTCTGTTAATGTTAGGATTCCACCACTGTGGTTTGCTTTTAAAGTTTGTTTGGCCTTATTTCTAGCAGGTACAACAGCTTGTATACATGTATTTACATGGATGTACAGGATCTCTGTGATCAATTCCTCATAGATGGTTGTGAACTCAGGGTTGGGAGGGGGATTGAAGTTTGATAAACTATTGCTTAATAGCGTGCAGTTTCCTCTGGAATAGTTACTAACTGTTACAGGGTTCACTGGAGCTGACAAGTTGATTTTAATTTCATAGGAGACAGCATTGTCATGCAATATTACCAGTGAGTATGTAACCCTGGAGGTTGAAGGGTGTAGCGCTCACCCATATTTGAGAGTACTATATCCAGTATGTTTAAACATTTGGTGGGTGTGTGCGTTATCTGGTCAAGGGTATTTGTGTTAAAAAAATACAGTTATCATTGTGCCTGTGAGTATAAGGCAGTGAATGTTTTTCAGTCAATAAAGGGATAGTTAAAGTTTCCCATGAATAGAGTATTTGGTTTAAAGGTGAGATTCTCAAGTAGGTAAATTCAAGAGACATAGATGTTGACCTATAGATGGCTAGGATATGGTATGGGACTTTGTCTATGGTGATTTGCACATGGATGAATTCAATGGCATTGTCCTGTTTAACCAACGTAGAATTAAGCTTGTTGCTAGTATAAACTAACCCCCGGATTTACGAACCCTCCATGTAAGACTAAATAAGTCTTACCCGGAGGCTGCAGTTGAACGGTATGATGTCAGCGTGCCATGAATATTCATGAGGGCACGCTGACTCAACCGCAAGTCTAACACGGCCCGTGCAGGAAAGCAGGGGGCATGTCCGACTGCCGAACAGTCTAAATGTCTACACCCCTGCAAGTGTCCGAAATGCAAAATGTAAACACACAAGAGCGAGTTCGCTCAAATTTCCATGTACCCAACACCACAATCCCTGACATTGTAAACCCCCATCACGGTTATAAAAAGTAAAACATTAATTTTATTTTTTTTTAATTCCCAAAATAGCTGCCCGTATTTGCGCGTGTGTGTGCAGGTGTGCCCATTGCTTAGCTGCAGTTAGCAATCCCGACATGGAAGAGCATAAGAAGGAATGTTTACGCAAATTAGGCCAAATAGCAATAGCGTAATGGTACAGCATTCGCACAAAGAGGAGGCATTCACAGTTCAAATCCCACCACTCCCCTTCCTATTTATGTTTTAAATTAGTATATGAAATAATACCCGACATATATGATAAAACTTTTACTAAAAAGCAGTGAAATGGCCTATGTATCAGTGAACAAAATATATATTTATAAAGGATCCTGATATATAATTGCCCACAGTTAAGTAGCGCTTTATCCAGTGCAATATAGGTGCCCATAGTTCAGCAATGCTTTACCCAGCGCAATAGAGTTGCCCATAGCTAAATAGCACTTTACCCAGTGCAATAGAGTTGCCCATAGCTAAATAGCACTTTACCCAGCACAATCGGTTTGCGCACCTTAGGGCAACTTGGAGCAACGTAGAGGAAAGTTGCTTAAACACAGCCACACCCCCTAGCCTGTCTGGACAGTAGTAAAATAAAATGAATAACAAGGTTCAAATCCAGGACTCTGTGCACCATAATTAAAGTACTGAACCCCTAAGCCATGACAGCTTAGAATAAACAGCCACTGTTAACATACATATACTTATAAATGGTAGATTAACCATTACTAAGCAGGTCTGCAGTCAGCCGAGAATTTTCAAAATTGGCCAATCACAAAAAAGTGCGGGAAAATGCGGCATATTTAAGCCCCATAGGTGAGAATACTCGCCATAACTGATTATAGCTCCCATCTGCAGTTAGAATGGCTGGTGCTGGAGAGGGTACACGCTTCCGAGCGAAACGTTGAGGCATCAAGGAGTCGAAATACATGGTTTGGCTTTTTTTCCAACGTCATGAGTCAAGACTCCTGCAGTGCCAGTTCCAAGGGATGGAGTACAAGGCAGAGGCTTGGAGCCAGTTATCTCATGACCTCACCAGTGTCACAGGCATTCCTCGGACAGGTGAGCAGGTAGGTCATCACCATGCAGACTTGAAGAGATGGAAGCAGGACCTACTGAACCAATGGATACAGGAGGCCCATGGGATGCAATATGCCCCACAACTGAGTAGGTAGCCATGGAATGCAGTACGTAAGAAATGATAATTGATTCTGTATAATGGATAGGTATGTCTCAATATCCTTTCATTTACTTCAAAGCTGCAGGTGACTATGCTGCGAATCAGCAAGCCTATGCAGATAGGCTGTGCCACCAGGCAGGTTAGTGATTATTCTGCATGTATTGTTATATAAAATAGGGGAGAGAGCCTGAAATAAAGTATTGTAGTCCAATAATACAGCCATAAAAGGCCCTGAATAAGTCCTCTGCATGTACTGTTATATAAAATAAGTCAGAGAGCCAGAAAAAGAGTGTAGTAACCCATTAAGAAAGGTAAAATATGTCCGGAATAATATCTCTGCAGGTACTGTCATATAAAATAAGTGAGCGAGCCTGAAAAAGAGTGTTCTAACCTATTAATAAAGGTATAATATGTCTTGAATATGTCTTCCATATGCACTGTTATATCAAATAAAGGAGCAAGCCTGTGGAAAAGTGTGTACTGTAATTAATAAAGGTATAAAACATGGAGTGTGTCTGTGTCACTTACTTTGAAATGTTGTTGTACCCTTGCATTATACAAATAGTACTGTTTTAATACGTGCTGGCAACCCACAGTTGGGCAGTCCCATCTAAAGTGGGTGATGGAAGTGCTAGTAGCTGTGAAGCATATATACAGTCCTCAACAGTCAGTTACTGGCTGGCATGCTTAAGTAAATCTGTCACATGAGTAGCATGTTATTTTGTTCCCCAGAAATGTGAGTGTGCTTCAAGAAATGCAGGGTTCTGTACAAAACTGAAGTGAAAATGTCATGTGAAAACATCCAGATATGTAGATAAAGAAATATAAATGCAATCAAGAAATATGCAGCAGTAACATCTGCATCCTGGACAGTTAGTATGTCAGATATAGGTCAGGTATATATTGAACTAGCCAAACACATTACACAACCTAATGCATGGTGGCAAGTGTAATAATACATGTAGGGGATATACACCTGCAGTCAATAGGAATGTAGTGTAGACTAAAAGTAATTATAAGATGTTAATTGAGGTTTCTTTCTACATCCTACTGTATGTGCATAAACCATGCAATTTCACACCTCAATGGGTATGTGTAATCTCAAACATTTGTTGAGACATATGTCCTATTGTTCTATAAATATCTGCATTCACTTTGATGCATGTGCCCTGTTCAAACACCACAATCATGGTGGCCTGTTGCTACCAATCATCCATGCATGCTGTTGGAATGCCCACTGTTGTTCAGTATATGCATGTGTTATGCTTGCTGTTCAACTGTTGGAACCTTGGTGTGTTGGGTTAATGGGAATATTACTGCATGCTGTTACAACTAATCTGTTGTTTATGTTGTAATTAAACATACCTAATCACAGAATGTATGGGAAGGCCAGTCCCAGCGGACCCACCTGTTCCTCCTCAGCTGGCGAATGCACCTGGTACCAGCAGATCCGGAGCCCAGCCCGGGTTCCCCTCCTCCATTGGTTCTGTGCCACCTTTGGGTAAAAGTGCTGCAGGGGATGGGGCTCATCCCCCCATGCAAGTGTGGGTGGAGAAGGGCCACCTGTCACCCTTCGAAGCGTCTGAGTTGTGGTGCGTAGGGAGATCCAGCATTCAGTCGCTGATCCCCTATGCCAGCTCAAGGCGAGAGTGGCATGTCTCACAGGTGAGCCTGCCCATCCTACGCAGCCCGCAGCACAGCCACCCTTGGGGCTGTGAAGGTGCAGTGGTGACTGCCCATGGGTGGGGATCTCAGTTCCACTGTTACCATCTGTGGGCTCATGGGCTTGCGATTTCCAAACATCTGTCCCCGTCAAGTGTGTTCACCCACACCATGTGTCATACACCACCCCTGTATGCATCTTATTTGTCTTGTCTGGTTACCTCCCCAACCTACCTCCCCAAACATACTTACTTCCTCTACCTCACTTTCCACTCTCATCTGAAAAAAAAGGGCAATCTATACCCACAAAAAAATTGCGCCCCATACATAGCTGCCCATTTCACACACATGTAAACTGATAATTATAATTGGCAGTACAACATACTTTGTTGTCCTCACCCCTCTCCCAGGGGTGGAAGGTTTCAAATTTCACTCCACATTTATTGCATATGCACAGCTGTTACTGGTAAAGCAATGGGCAGCTATGGACCTTCCCTACACCCGTCCTGCACATCCCAAGCTTGTTTTCCTACTGTCTTTCCCTCTTTGTGCCCCCTTTTTCACCACTTTCCTATCTCCCCATTTTCTTTTCTTTCAAAGAAATTAGCACAGGGGTTTGCGGGAGTAAGCACTTTTAAGCAGTAGTAAGTGGGTTTAAGCGAGTGTGGGCATGTGTGTGCTTAACTAAGCCTCGCTAAGCGTCGCGCAAACCTGCACAAACCCATTACAACTGCTTAAAAGTGCTTTAGTCACTCTATGTCAAGGCCCTTGTTCTGCTCAGCAGCAAAAGAAAATACCTCTGCCAGTCTCGAACTCCAGACCATTGACACAATGGACTGCATGAATTACCACTAAGCCACAGCAGATATGCAATAACCTGGTGCTCAAATAAATATATCATGCATTTCAATAACTGAATGTAAAGGAAAGAATAGGTAGGCCATAACACAAAGCTTGTTTTGTGGATCTTTATCAGCAATTGTTGTGAAATGCATTACATGAGTGTGATATGAGAAGCAGCCATTCTAGCAGCAAATAAAGTTACAGAGGCACTTTACAACCCCCACACAGTATCATAGCAGGACAAACAGTGGAAAATCTGATTAGGGCAGAGGCCATACTACCTAACTGTGACTACTTTACAGGGATGTCCCTGATGGTGACACATATTTAAGCTGTGTCCCTCTGAATCCCTCTGAAAAGTACTGATGTCAGTCAGAAAGGTGGGGTATTACACAATGAATACTGACAATAATAACAGTAGACACCGCTTGTACTTCATAAATGGAGTACATATCCATATGCACTGCTTCACACAAGTCTAGACATTTACTGTCTCTATTATGTGTAAGGTGTACTTCACATTTAACTACCTATCCCTGACTCCATGCAAAGATGTATCTGAGTGTTTCATAAGCCTGGCAGAGGCACAAACACACAGGCATAGCAGCTAACCTGCTGTTATACACACTGCAAATAGCTGTGGTAGGACTTCCACAACCATACCCTTATGTAGGAGTACAACACAGAAATACCAAAGGATGTAGCCATGTACTGGTAGCAACTGACTTTAACAATGCTATTGTACTAGTGATAAAAACACCTGTGGGTTGCACAGACAAAGAATAACAGTGTAACATTTGACTACCATCTGGATAGGTTCACAGTTGGGAACTATACAGACAGACCACCTGCCTTGATAAACCAACAGGTACACACCAATACTTTAAGTCCAGTAAGATAACATTCACACAATAATACATAATGCTCTCTGTATGTCAGCAACCCCCCCCCACACACTTTAAATACACTTGTGTGTTTAGGGTCTACCAAAGATGTAGGTAGGCATACACAATACTGGAATTGTCCAGTTGTCCTGTGAACCCTGTGCTAATATCAACAATAAAATCACAAACCCTGCAGAAGTGAGTACATTAATATTCACAGTATAATAGTTCATAGACAGTTCATGTGCCAAATGAATACTTCTCAATAATTATGTTTGTATGGCAGTTAATTATATGAGTAGAAAATAAACTACATAGTCACATAAATGTTGTGTAAGCATTTGTAGCGGAGAGTTAAACTCTACACTGATAGCTCTGTACTGCAAGTGGTAACAGTCAGGACTGAGTACATGTACATCACTGTCAACACCTCTAGCTTTAGATATAAGAAGTATACCAACCTTCTGACTTACACAACAGTGTCCACAGCAAAAAAGCATAAGCCCCACTCTGGAAATCTGAAAGGGCTACGCGTACATACCTTAGCAATTTATAGCATTGGGTTGCTATGACAGTGAGTACTGCAATTACCACACAGCAGGCTGTATGCATCTACCAAATGCTGGGCACCAATTGGTGCAGAGGGCATCACATGCATATGCCTAGATAACTATAAAAGCAGATTGTACTTACTATCCCCACATGCAATCATTACATTGCACGTGTCAGCAACTACTGACAAACTCTATAACTGAATAAAGAAACCTTACTTAAGTAAATATTATATTTACTTCTGTAAAACCTAAATATATTAATTAAGAAAAAAAAAACTTAATTAATAAGCGATAAGAACAAATAAGTAAAAAACTTTACTTAAAAAAAAAAAACCTTGAAAAGCATACACAGACAGACCTGACATGAGTAACAGGTATGTAACAGATTTGTAGTTACTGGCAAGTTGTATATGTTTATGAATAGTACTGTACATACTCAGAAACATGCATAAGTGGCAGCAGTAGGTATGTATGCAGTGATGCCATGCATAACTACTGCCATGGACAAATTAGTGTGTAGCTGTGTGCAGTGGGACATAACTGTGACATATGTAGCTCAGCATCATATGTCGAACATCTGAACATGTTATCTATGGTGTGTACAGTACTGCGTTTAATGGCAGTTTGAGGGAGTAGTGCAAACACCTATATAAACTTGGATGTCACAGAGTAAGACATGCGTGATAGTCACATAATGTGTAGCTTAGCATTGGCAGCTGCTGTACCAGGCTAGTATAGTAATGTTAGCATTTGCAGCTATATATACTCCCTGTACTATTACTGTATGCACACGTGACAACTGTCCATGTGGAAGCAAGGCCCAACAGGTCATCTGTGAGGTGTACAGACTTACAACAGTGTGGACCCTGTGTGTGTATGGCACACACATATAGAGAGATATGTATGTGTCTGATAAATTAGCATCTGAACATGTGCATAGAGCAAGGGACATACTGCAACTGTTTGTGAAGGGTGGACAATTATATGTTGTTGCAGGTTGTTATGTCCATTTTTATATGTAGATGGTAGTGTGTGGCAAACAAGACAGCATACAGTGCTGGCATATGACATGTGGCGTTTAAATGCCATGGGTATGATTCCTCAGGTTTTAGTCTTCCAGATAGGGTGACCTGCTAAAGGTACATGGGCTGAGACTACCTTTCATGCATTCTGCACAAGACTGTGCAATATCATTACATAACTGCATCCCTCTCAACCTTTGCATAATTGATATTCCCACCATGAAAGGTGGACTGTATATGTGCCTATATGTATATCTATATATGGATGTTCATATGTATGCCCAAGCTCAATGTTGTAAAAGTATTGCCATCCCTCTTGTTAAAAACCCTCTACCCATGAACTACTACATAGGTGGTAGTCTACTCAACACTGAAAGTGTGATGAGAGACTACGGGACAAAGGTGGACAGTAGTGTCCTTATTGATAATCACAGTGCCACACTGGTCATGTAAACTGAGTACGGTCCACATGTCATCAGAAAAGGTGTGCCATCCATGGAAAAAGAGGTCAGTGTTCCACTGTACTCAGTCATAAAACCCATCATAGAGTACATTAGCCCTGTTGGTATGTACCTCAGAAGACATCCACAGCAACAGTAGATGCCAGACACATACCTCACAAAGAGTATTACCAGACTCAAACAGATGCCCTATGCAGACTGTCTTACAAAACCACAGCTACACTGTGTCACATATCGCCTACCCAGAGGCAACCTCTGCCTAACATACAAAGCTATGCCAAACCCACAGGTTTTGGACATGCTCCATGTATACAGATTGAACTCCATACAAGCTACATACTGTACAGATCTAAACCCTGTAACGTGAAAAAGCAGAACATGCTGGAGTAGTACATTATCATCTCAGACACATACCATACTCTGTAACTAACCACCTATCAATAGCAAATGAAGGTCCTCATTAGCAGTTGTCATGAATAATCTTGATGAGTGGGTGTGAGATAGGAACATGACCCGGGAGTCACCACTGCGGCTCTGCATAACAGGGGCATATGAACCTACATTACATGGGTGTTGAAGGGCAGGGTACCATATGGCTAGGCTTCCATAGGCCCTATGGATAATAGCCTATTAGCTACCTAGGACCCGATATACACACGCATGTACTTGTTGCATTACTTGCTATGTGAGGTTGACTAGGTGTGATGGTGAATGTGTAGGCGAATGTGTCAAAGTTGTGTATATGTGTGATAGCCTAGTGGGAAACGCTGTAAATCATGGTATGTAGTGTTGTAGCTCAAATCCCAGCAAAGGATACGTATGCTATTGCTTGTCAGGAAAAGCAGTAAAGCATACGGTGTGACGTAGTCCCATGGTGTTGACCGGAGTGTGCCATTGTAGGCTTAAGCAGTACATGTATGCTTATTGATTGTTAACACTAGTGAATACAAATCCTGTATGTACAGTAGTACTACCTGAAGCTGTAGGCCTAAACAGCACAGTATGGTTTATATCCACATTTCTTGGACACACTGTTTTGTTTGTTACCTGTAGTCCTCACACATTACAAACCTCAGGCATGAGGTTTAGTAGGTGCTGACACACAGTACTGTATGTTACACAGGTAGAACTGATCTGGGTTGCCATACCTTTGTGTCTTGTAGGTATGTCTGATGTGTGTGTGGGTATGCCTGTAACATGGCCCTGGTGGTATGTTTGTCACAGGATATATGTGCATATCTAGCGACATGTGTCGTGTATTACAGCAGTATGCCACGTATAGTGATGAATGTGGACATTTGTTACTGAGGGGTTTGCTATCAACAAGTAGGGTGGTGTACTGATAGTACTTAACTGTACTTAACATTCATTTCAATGGATGACAAATGTCTGCATGCATTAGCTTCATACACACCCACTGTGGCTAGGTGGTGCATTGTGTCACATAGAGTGTGCCATGTACTGTTTCATATTCTTACATACTGGTTCCACTTTGTTGTTGTGCAGAACATGTTTAGGATTATAATATGTTTCAGGCACTGTCAGGCAGTTGTGGGCTAAGCAGTCCTATGTGGTATTAAATGTGTGTATCTACTGGCAGCCAATAGGTTGCTATATATGGCATTTCATTGATGTCTGTACTTTAGCATGTTAAGTGTGCCACATGACTTTCCAACAATAACTGTTTTATTGACTTACAGGAATATGTCTCACAACAGGAAGCCTGCCTATTCCCCTGAGGAGGAGGAGGTCATCTTTGATGCCCTGGTACAGCATTACAACCTGCTGTTCTCCAGATCTAGCCAGGACCAGCATCGACGCACTTCACTGTGGCAGAATGTTGTCTGTCGGGTGAATGATGTAGGCTTGCATAACCGGACTTATGAGCAGGTACGCCATCACTGCAGTGATTTAATCAGACATGTCCGGCAGCATGCCTCCGATGTCCACAGAGAACAGCTTGCCACAGGTGGTGGTGCATCAACACATCTCCCCTCACCAGAGTGGAAGAGTTGTTCCTCAGCGTGGTGGCTCCTGGCCAACCAGTACAACAGACATGCGTCATCATGGAGGCCGGAGTCACCCAGCATGTAGATACAGAGCATGCAGGTAACATGGCATATCTGTAGACTACTGTTAGATAAATTGTTAGAACATGCATTTACCAGATGTGTACTGTGTATTCAGAAGATGTGGAGCCTGGTGACATGCAATACTGTTATTTGGAATGTAATTTATATGCCTGTGACTGTCACCTCTTGTACTACTGTGGAATTGCAAACACACAGCAGCAATGCCATAGTTGTTGACACTGACAAACTGTCTCATATCATTCTAGGTCCCTCTGGTGTAATAGCAAGACAGCACACCCATGTTGGCGAATGTTCTATATTTAATATAGCATATAACATGTGCATGTCATAGGATACTTGTAGGCCATACACACATGTAAAACACCTACACATAATGCATGCTGTGCATGTTCTCTGTGGGACTATGCACATCCCAGTAACATGAGTATCTGCCTCAAACACATGCAATACACAGAGCATCTCAACCAATTGTGGTACACTGTAGTGGCCATTGTATAGGCAGAGTCAGTACACATGCACACAACATACACCACTTTGTCATATGCAGTTAGTGTTAATTTGATACACATGGTGTATGTAGACACCTGCTGTAAGGTCATACTCCAGTATCCCAAATGTCAACAACACAGCACACATACTATACTGAGGGTAGAGGACTATCATGGGGCAGTGTGACACGCTTCAACACACAACACATTCATGTGAGGCAATGCTCTCTATTGAACACCTTACATACCCATGTAACAACTGGCTGTGAAATGGTTAATGTAGCCAAAGTGGTGCAGGTCAGGTACAGCAAGATAGCTGCCAGTGTGACATATATTAGTGGCCTTGAGTGACCACATGATGCTGCCTGATGATGGCTCATGGTACTACACTACATCCAGTTACAGTAACTACAGTACTGCACATAGCATTCATTGATATACACCTGACAGTTGTGTGCATCCAGCCATGGTATGTATACCTATGAGTGATGGTGCACAGGACATTGGAAAGTGTTCCAGACTTGCACAGCAATGTTGTGTCCATGTACACGTTGTGTTCCAAGGTGAGGCCAATCATTGAACAACACACATGCATCAAAGACATGTATACTGTTATCAACAAGGACTCTCCACACTCGTACTGCTAGCTGTTGAGCAGCACACATCCTGCAGCTGACACATGTAATAGCACTCTTTGGCTTGTGATATTGTACTGCAGCATCAACCACTACTGGATATGTTCTGTATTGCTGTTGGTGTGTGTGTGTGTGTGTGTGTGTGTGTGTGTGTGTGTGTGTGTGTGTGTGTGTGTGTGTGTGTGTGTGTGTGTCAACTTGACTGAGTAGTGTATGTGTGCTTGTGTGCATGTGTTCATGTGTGCATGTGTTCATCTGTTCATGTGCATGTATTCATGTGTTCATGTGTTTATGTGTGCATGTGTTCATGTGTTCATGTGTTCATGTGTTCATGTGGTCATGTGTGCATGTGTTAATGTGCGCTAACATCTTGTACAGATTGTGAAGTGTGTTTCCTGTCTTCCTCTCACAGGTGCTGAAGTATTGGATGAGTGCAGCAGGGAACCTGAGATCACTGCCACAAATAGTGGGCATGATGACACATGTGTAGTGGCACAGGCAGGTTTGTCAGGGTCTGTTGTTGGTCCGCCAATCGACAGTACACAGTTGTCCACCCCATCTATGCGCACATTCATACTGCCGATACATCCCTCAACACCAATGGCCTTAGCCGAGGAACAGCATACAGTAGGCATTGACCAGGATAGTGTGGTATCTATGGCACATGCAACTCCATACAGCAGCCATACACAGACACCTGGAATGGTACCACATAGGCATATGTCCAGGGGTGCTCGTGGGAGCACTGCTGGTCATAATGCCCCTGGCAGACGTGCCCCCACAGGTCTCACAACCTCAGCTATGTTCCGATCTGTAATGCAGGCACAGGCACGTATGGAACGGTACACCAGGCAGGGACTAAGGGCACAGAGGGCTCACAACACCGCTATCAATGACAGTATCCGTGACCATTGATAGACGTTGGGGGGAGACATTAGATGTCCTCCCCAATGTAATGTCCATGTGCCAGGACAGTGCAAAACGGCTGAGAAGTCAATGTGGACGTATGCCAGCAACATCATCAGCTGGCACTCATCGCAGATGACACACAAGTCCCAGCCGCTCCCATAGTGGCAGTACCAGCCCCAGCAATGTTGGGGCAGGGCTGTCAATAGACCATCCTAGATGACCACGTGCACGTGGCTCTGGTCAGTCCCAGCAGGGACGTGGGTCCAGTCGATATCCCTCTGCCTCTGATGATAGTACCCTGCCTGGCTTGGTACCCGATACTGTCCGTGGCACCCCTGGCAGGCACAGGTACTGTGTCCGTGGCCAGAGACAGTGATCTGTACAGCCTGGCAGGTACAGTCCATGGCTGTCCCACCATCACCCATATGTGGCAGTCACAAGGCGGAACTGTGTGCATGCAGACACGCACACATAAACCAAACACCTAGGGCTAACACATACACACACACATTACACCAACATTGACCCATAATGTACTGTTGTCCCTCACACACACACACACACACACACACACACACACACACACACACACACACACACACACACACACACACACACACATGTTGATTGGATGGGTCATTGTCAGGCTCTGGCAAACCACACACCCTGTGCATATGATGACACTGTGCCACCTCCTGTCATCTGTGACAGTGATGCAGGAACAGGCTTACATGGTGCTGATGCACAGGGTGACCTAATAGTAGTGTAGTAATGTTAGCATGTTGTTAACATCAAGGTGTACTGATATCCTTGTAGGTATATCTGAGCAGGCATGATGCATTAAAGCTATGATTATCAATGTAGTATTATTTACACCAGTGTTAATTCCAATGCTGTATTGTCCGCCCATGTGCCACTTGGTTGATGTTTGCGGTACTGGCAGCATTTGTTGGTGAGTGGGTGGTACGTGTGTGATGTGTGCAGTACAGATTTGCAGGTGTACATTTGTGAACATGATGGAGGTGCACCATCTGCATGTATGTGCATAGTGGACACATGGGAAGGGTGACATGCCCTGTATTACACAGTGTTAACACTTCATATTTCCTGTTGGTGGCCAGTATGCATTATACTACACATATGTTATGACTTGGGTAAACATGTGTGTATGACATGGTTTGACAGTATGCTATGGGTGATACTGTTTATGTTGGTCATTGTTTTGCATACTGGTAGTATACATAACCTCAACAGTCTGACTTTACCCAGTTGTTAGCTGATGTCTTGACAACTGACACACAGATGTAGGATACACAGTAGAATTTGAGTCCTTCCAGTACTATACTATACCAGTAACCAGTGGTATTGATCGCCACCCATTCCTGGGACCACTCCTGTTTGGCATGTAGACGTCCCAGGTACAAGCAAACACACTAGGGATATCTCCGTCCAGATCTGGTAATGCATACAGTGGCCTACAATGCATTCTCCAGATGAGAGACTTATCCTCCACAAGGGTTTCATACAGACAGATACCTGTTGACCAACACATGCTGTAAAGCTATAAGCCAACTATGGCATAGTCATCCACATTTACAAAACATAGTATCCTGGCAGTACCACATTGTTAGTAGCCCACAACATGTAGCAGGGGTACCAATGTGTACATACAGCCACATGTTATGTCATCTGTCCTTTGGTATTCACATTTCCAAAGGTATGCTGATGTCCCTCAGTGCATCACATAAGCATGAAGGAGTCTGTATGCATATCCACGGAGGTGTTGTACACCTGTAATGAATGGCCATTATTGACAGACTGTGTTTGAACATGTCTGACATATACCCCAGGCATGAACCCTCACTCACACTATTCTATAGAAACTGTCATGTGTGTGTGTGACACAAATGACCTAGGCCACAGATCACTACAGTGGCTGGCCTTGACACATATATACATATGTGACCTAAGGTCTGAGAAGCAGCAGTACAGACTGTCAATGGTAACAGATGTATTCGTGTAGAAAGCAGGCGTCACACCTATGAACTCATTGAGGTCACATGTACATATATGTATTTCCCACACAGATAACAATTGAGGTTAAGTGTACATATATGTATGTGCCACACAGATATCGGGAGTGTGCAATGCACATACTGTTGTTTTAGTGATATGTCATACAGTTGTAAAAGCAAAGCCCACAGCACATTAACCAACAGTGTTACGCACACACTCAGCAATTGCAAGATTCAAACCCTTATCTAACTATGTTATGATATTAGAAAGATCCGTATTAACAAGACACACTATATGCTTCACTGGAAGTTTTCATTTCCACTGTTGTATTTCTGGGATACTGACATCATCAGACATGCCAAAGAGGAGATTACCTCTTTGAATGTGTTTTCACAGGCTCCAAAAAGGGCACTCTTCTCAAAGGAAATCACACACACACAGCAATTGCAGAGTTCAATCTCCTACCTAACTATGTTATGCTACTACAGAGATATGCATTAACACAATGTGCTACTTGCTTTACTGGGTGTTTTCATTTCTCCTGTTATATTTCTAGGATGCTGACTGCTGACATAATCAGACTTGTCAAAGAAGAATCTACCTCTTTTCATGTGTTTTCCTAGTCTCCAAAAAGGGCACGCTTCTCACAAGGAATCACACACACGCACACACACACACACACACACACACACACACACACCCACGCACAGAGAGCAATTGCAGGATTCAAACCCCTACCTAACTACGTTATGCTACTACAGAAATACGCATATATATGCTTGACTGGGTGCTTTCCTTTCTCCTGCTATATTTCTAGGATGCTGACATCATCAGACTTGCCAAAGAAGAATCTACCTCTTTTCATGTGTTTTCCTAGTCTCCAAAAAGGGCACTCCTCTCACAACAAATCACGCACACACAGAGCACTTGCAGGATTCAAACCCCTACCTAACTATGTTATACTACTACAGCAGTACGCATTAACATGATGCGTTATATGCCTTACTGGGTGTTTTCATTTCTCCTGCTATATTTCTAGGATGCTGACATCATCAGACTTGCCAAATAAGAATCTACCTCTTTTCATGTGTTTTCCTAGTCTCCAAAAAGGGCACTCCTCTCATAAGAGATCACGCACACACACACAGCAATTGCAGGATTCAAACCCCTACCTAATTATCTTATGCTATTACAGAGACACGCATTAACATGACACGCGACATGCTTTACTGGGTGTTTTATTTTCACCTGCTATATTTGTAGGATGCTGACATCATCAGACTGGACATGGTAATGTGTGTGCACTTTGTTTTATGCAATCCCAGGAATGAACTATGTGGGTCAGCAGGTATTAACAGCTTGCACAGGACTCCACAATTCTTAGCTTGTGTGATCTCTCTGTGGAAAAATTTTCATTCCTTCATATGACAATACATATTTATGCACAGGTTGTTGAATTTGTGGATACAACATGTGTCTGTGATGTTGATAAAGGGCTAGTCAGAATTTATGTGGGACGTGTGTAGCTCCCTTCAGTGATGTGTGTCCTGGGTGGCTGCCTTGCAAACAGTCTAGCAGGTCTGGGAACCATGATCTCCCCATGATCATACCACAGTTGGTAGGGCTGTGTGTTTGTCGGCTTCCAATAGCTCTGTTTATGACTTCAATCATGATGGACTCAGTGGCCTTGCAGATCAGATGTCATAGGCTTATAAGACTATAGTTACCATGGTCTGTTGTGCACCAACACTTGTGGGGTGTGCCATATGTTGCTGTAACCCATTCAACAGTTTCACATCCTGTAGAGAGGGTATGGCTCAACAGACTGTTCAGGTGCAGGGTCTGTTTGTTCTGTAGTTCACTTATGACACATATCGGGCAACAATGTCATCCAATTGATGCCATGTTTGCAGCTTTGGAAGGAGCTGTTTACCCATTCTGCATGTGATATCTCCTGGTATGATGATAGGGACATTAGTCAGTGGGAGGTGGGTATGTACGTATGGGCCTGTCTGACAGGATGTCGGCATTGACAGTCAGGTACAGTTGGCCCTGACTCAGGAGATATATGTGAGTACAGTGCTGTGTATAACATAGCTGAAGGAAGTGTCATGGTTCTGTCTGGACTCCTTCACAGATAATCTTTCATAAACACCAACAAACCTGAGCACTACACCCCTGTTATACTCTTTTACACACTTAACACCCTACTGATCCCTTTTGATCAGTCAACAAAGAGTATGTCATCATGATATCCTGGCATGTCCAATGGTTGGTTTTGCTTGTACTCTCCAGTCCAGCTGGTGAATATGGGACTTTTGAGGCAATGTTACAACTGCTTTATGTACACAGTCAACCCTCACCTCCTCCCAACAAACTCAGATATATGTGGGAGATGCAACTATATAGACAAACGGGAGGCTGAGCTCTCTCAACCCATGACCAGCACAGTCTATCAGGTGGTGAAGGTAACCACACACACCACAACTCCGTCACACATAGACCTATAGCGACAGCAAACAAACTACATTACCAAACAAATACATACTCAGAGGCTCTACATAATATCTGCCTAAGCAGCAGAGACCTCCTAAGACATCCAGACAACTGCTACCCCATGACATTACCCACATATCACATGGTTCCCACAGTCAGTGTGCCACACAGTCACTGCCCATAGGGCTAAAAACACACCTACTACACTTGTTATAGAAGACTCTATTGTCAGTCACACTGACGTCACACTCACCAGGCTGAACAAGGAGAAGGACACTTTGAGCTGTCTGTCAGGTGGCAGGTACTGCCACATTAAACATGCAATCAGATCACTCCAAAGCAAGTGCAAATATGGCTCCATCATTGTCCATGCTGGTGTGAATTACCTCGGATGTTCCTCCCTGGACTACATGACAAGGGACATAGCTCTCTGATCATGTAACCCAGGCCAGTATGACCCTGACCTTGTGTAGCATCTTACCCTCACCAAGAATGATGGCACAGTATACAGACAAGTTGATCAATTGTAACAGTTGGTTAACATATTGGTGTCATTCAAAGGGATCCAGTGTCTGTCAGCCTGGGATGACATGCTCGACATGCCACATAGCTGCACCTGTCACCCCTGGACTTTCAAATACTGGCTAAGGCTGTTGCCACCCCCACAGTGCCTTTTTTGTGCAAGGCTCAGAATAATATCTCACCTCCATGGACAATACAAGGTAAAAGACAGTACTGGTAATGCTGCTCGACACCAGATTCTAGACCCCAGAAAGCATGCACGCAAGACTATCCTCAATATAGTGAATGTCGATATCTGTGCAGTAACAGACACCTTGTTCAGGCTCCCAAATGCACACCAGTACTACCAGGTTATACTTCATACCATGCTTTTCGGCCAGAGGACTCGGACCGACCAACAAATTTAGGGGGAGTATCCGTATACATCACAGATAAACACACCTCCAGGTTAGCACTACAGGAAGCATCAGAGACCATACATGTGAAACTAACAGTGGGAAAAACTGCCTTTCAGTTTGTAGCATGCTACAGACCACCCTCCCGGACTCAGGAACCTCACTCAGCTTTCCTGGGAACACTGAAGGATGTGATGGTCTCTACAAACACCATTATATGGGGTAACTTCAAATATAGAAACATTGACTGGGAATACTACTCAAGCCACAACACCCTCACCCAATGGTTGCTAGAATTTCTAAACACAAATGCTATGTCACAACTGGTCACCACACACACAAGAGGGGTAAATATATTGGACCTGATCATCACCAACATGGGGACTCCATGTTCCACACCAGAGGTATGCCCCTCATTGGTAAGGTCAGACCATACATTTATCTCACTGGACATCCATATCCCGTCCCTGTCCCCATCCCCATCCTAGGTTCTCTCGGTGAAGTACTTACCAATAGCAAACGTCACACTTCTCTAAACCAAGGTGGTATCCTTCAAAGGCCCTGGGACAGAGGTAAGTATGGCTCAGACCGCTGAATCCTTTACAAATACATTCTATTGACACCTACTGGAATGCATGGATCATGCTATCCCAAATAAGAACAAGACTCACTCCTCCAAAGGCAGGGAACCTGTCTGGTGGACCACGGCCATAAATAAGCTATACAACAAAAGGAGGGGGCTACTACATGATAGAGCACAATCCCAATAAGGACAGGCATCTCTGATCAGTACTAGCAAGAAGCTACGTTCACTCATGAATTCATGTAAGACCCACTTCGAAAAGTAAATTGCACCACACACTGAGAACAATCACAAGGCCTTCTTTAGTTATGTCATGAATCTGGGTGCCAACTCCCAGATATGCTGTGTGTTACTGCAAAATGACAATACAAACACTAAACCCACAAACATTGCCATCATCCTGGCAAACAGGTTCAGTGCAAATGTCACCCCCCCCATCACCCCTACTGAGCAAATGTCCATCCCAACAGAGTGTAGCCTCCCTGACATCACAGATGATCAGGTGGATGCTGCCCTTTCCAAAGCAGACAACACAGCATCAGTAGGACCGGACGGTGTCCCGGCCTGCATCTTACACAAGCTTCATGACAAATGTAACCCTCACATGATGTCACTGTTCAATATCAGACTTACTACAGGATATGTACCCAAGGAATGGTGTAAAGCAACAGTGGTCCTGCTCTACATAGGTGGTGCCACAACAGACCCCGGACACTATTGCCCTATAAGCCTATCTAGCCTGATCTTCAAAGCTATGGAGCGTATCATCATGGTACTCATACACACAGACATCGGGAACCTACAGGCACTGGATCCTACACAATTCAGCTTTGTTGTAGGCAGATCTTGCCTCTTGAACATGGTTGACTTCTTTAAACAGTTACCAGGTCCATAGACATAGGGAAGGTAGTCCACACAGCCTACCTGGACCTCGCAAAAACCTTCACAACAATACCCCACTCGGGCAACATACATAAGCTCACCAGCTTACATATCAACACATATGTTACAAGATGGACTGCTTAGTGGAACATGGATAACACCCACATGGTATGTATTGCAGGTGCCATGTCTGACTCTACACCAGTTACACGTGGCATCCCACAAGGCTCAGTCCTGGAACCTGTCTTGTTCAGTATATATTCCTCTGACGTACAGGCTAACACAGGAGGAATATGGCTGACCATGTTCGCAGATGACTGCAAACTGGGTGCCATATTTGACTCTCCAGCTGGCACAAGCATCCTCCAAAAGGTTCTCAAAGTGATGGGTAACTGGTACCAGAGCCATGGCCTACAGCTGAATGCCATTAAATGCATAGTTTTCCCCTTTGGGAATCACATAGTGCCCACACATTACCACATAGGTGTTAAAACATTAAGTATGGTAGAAGTTTTAAAGGATGTGGGGACACGAGTAGTTTGTAATCTTGCCTTTGACAATCACACTGCCATAGTAGTTAGACAGATATTCTATATAGCCCTCCATATCCCAACAGGTTTCACATCTGGATCAAGTAAAGTCATTGTGCCCCTATACTCATGAGGCCCATGATTGGATACAATGCCCCATTTGGGATGTACCTTACCCAACACCTGCAGCAACTGTATTGGCCACAAAAGTACCTCACCAAGTGGATCTAGGGACTCACACAGATGCCCTGTGCAGTTCAGCTAAGGTAACTCCAGCTCTACTCAGTCGCTTACCACCTACTCGGATGCGATCTGTGCCTGTTGTTTACAGCCATGTCCAACACAGAATTAATGGACATGCTCCACCTCAGGATATCTGTATCCCTTAGAGCTACATGCTCCAGGGACTTACACCTCAGCACAGATATTTATAGGACATGCTGGAGGGACACATTTCTATCCCAGATGCGCCCCTCACTATGGAATGGGATCCCAGTCCCGCATACGCTGAGCCCCCCACTGACCCCCTACAGGAGACATCTTGACGAGTGGATGGGTGATCGTATGATTACCCCTGGGATCTCTTCTGGGTCCCTGCTGGACAGAGGCACAATAAAGCAAATGTAAAAGGACTATCTTCTGTGACCTACTATTCACAGGCACAGTCTACTAATCTAACAGGGCTGCGAAAGCCAAACACACACTGGCTAGGCTTATACATGCTCTAGGGCAGATAGGCTAGTATCAGCCTATGCACCTATGGTAATGTTCGGGATGCACATTGTTTATTGATGATACTGATTGCAAGTTTTCTCTTCTTTGCTTTCACACTTTCTATGAACAACCTAAGTATCTGCTGAACATATTTTATTATGACAGGGTTCCAATATATTATATATATGTCTGTTGTCATATAACTGTGTGCACATGGCGGATTAGTGAATACTGAGAGGTTCCTGTGTTAACACATGCAACTGCCGGATATGTGTAGCCCACTGCTATACTCAGACATGGCCTAATTGTGTGAGCATGCCCAGTCTGTCCTTTCAGTGTTTTGTTGCCTGACAATTGTCTCATTTATTCAAGTGTGTGAGCATGCCCAGTCTGTCCTTTCAGTGTTTTGTTGCCTGACATTTGTCTCATTTATTCAAGTGTGTGAGCATGCCCAGTCTGTCCTTTCAGTGTTTTGTTGCCTGACACTTGTCTCATTTATTCAAGTGTGTGAGAATGCCCAGTGTGACCTTTCAGTATGTTGCTGTCTGAAGTCCACTACATTTGTTGATGTGTGTGAACATGACCAATATTAACAATTATACTGTATGTGTGTTGAAAATCAGGCTCTATTCTTACTGCAGGGCTCACCTTTGTGTCATAACTCGACAGGAATTATGCTGTGCCTGCAGGGTTTCCATGAGATACGTTGCATAGACTTATCAATATTTCTTCATACAGGCTGACCAGTGCAATACTGTCATGGTTTAGTGGTTCAGTACTATGACTGTAGTGCACAGTATCTGGAGTTCGAGGCCTGTCACTGCTTTATATTTTCATACTGGGCAGACCAGACTGCTTAAAAGCCAGTAGAGCAAATATCAGCATGTTGGCTTTTGTTCAGCTATGCCCAATGTAGACCAGGCTTGTCCAACATTGCTCAACGTTAACTAACATTACAGAACGTTGCCCAATATTGCTCAACATTGACCACAGTTGTGCTAGTGTTAGTGTGTGCACTTGCTTTACATATACTAAATGGTGGTGAAAGCTATTTAGCACTGCTTTATATTGCTTAACACATGGCAATCATGCCTCATGAGCTGCTGCAGGGCTGCCTATGTTGGATGCATGTACTGCACTCCCTATACATGTTTGGAAACAGGTGGTGTGAAGTTAGGCATCCCTTTTACTATTTGTGCGAGTCAGAGAGAGGTATAATTTCCAGGGTTCCTACTGAGCCAGTGTATGTGCTAAGCGTTGTCTCTTTGCCAAGGCCAAAGCATAATGGGCATGCCTCTTTCTGCCTACTGGGGCAGGCTCAGGTTGTTCCTCCTCCGAGTCACGCTCTGTCTGTGATGGCCTTTGCAATGGTTCGGGGCTGATTGGCCCAGGCCTATGCTGCTCATGCTGCAGCTGTTTTCGCAGGATCATATTATGTAGCATAGCACATACCATGACAATTTGGATACATGTAGTTGGTGAGTACTGCAAGGCTCCACCAGATGTGTCCAGGCACTGGAACCGTGACTTGAGCAGGCCAAACACATGCTCGATTACATTTCATGTTTGTGCGTGTGCCTCATTATGGTGTTCCTGTTCAGGTGTGTGTACATTTCTGATGGGTGTCATCAGCCACGGCTCCAGTGCATAGCCAGCAACCCCCACTAGGTGACCATGTGGGATGTCCCCATTGGCAAATGTCTGGTACAGCTGTGTCAGATGCCAGATATGGGAATCATGGTAGCTTCCAGGGCAACCAGCAAACACATTCAGTATTATGCCCTGGGCATCACACACAACCTGGCAGTTGATGGAGGGGAAGCCCTTGCAGTTGAAGTAGACCCTACCCCGCCCACCGGCTGGTGCTTTGATACATATGTGCGTGCAGTCTATTGCACCCACTACCTCAGGGTATTCTGCTATTTGCTGGAAGAGACGCATATTGCTGGCCAATACCTCACGGGAATTGGGGAAATATACATGAGCACCGACATGTGCTGACATGGCATCCAGGAACTAGTGCAGTACCCTGGATGCTGATGCCTGTGATATCCCCATAATATCACCAGTTGGTCTCTGGAAGGTACCTGTTGCTAATATTCTTAGGCCAACACATACCTTGGTTTCCACTGGGATGGGTTCCCATCTGTTGGTTCTGTGTGTGAGGTATGGCCTGCACAGCTCAACAATTTGCTGCAAGAGGTCTCTGTCTACTCTATAGTGCTCCACTATCTCCAGCTCATGTAGCCCCTGGTAGGTTACCCTGGGCCTGTATACTGTTCTCTGTCTCCTCACTGTGGGTTGTCCAGCAGCATTCGCATTGGCACCACCCTCAGCATGTTGCATATGTTGCCTTATAACAGCAATGGCAGCCCCTAACATTTATTTGTTTCAGTAAAGCTTTTTCAGTTTTCACTTCTATCAGCTTACTGCAGTGTTGCAGTGTCTCTTGAGAGAAACATAGTGGAATGCTGTTTGCAGAGTTTTAAGTGCTGGGCTGGGCTGGGCTAGTATACTGCCTGTGTAATTGCCTGATTCTGATTGTTGTCACCTGCTAGCTCTGCTAGCACTCCCTGGTTAACTTCCTACTATTTGTTGTGCTTCCTTTTTCCTTTCTGTTTCCTCAGGGGGGCAGTGCCACGCACACAAGCTCAAACATGCGCACACCAGCTCACACATGCGCACACATGCTTACACAGACTAAAACTTGCTTATTCTTGCTAAAATGTACGCACACCAGTGCAAACGTGCTTACACAACTTTTAACAGCTTTATACATGCTTACTCTGACTTAAACGCGTGCGCACAGGCTTACACGCACGCACACAGTCTTACTTGGGTTTACAGGCGTGCACCTGCACGCATACACGCTCAGCAAGAAGCTTTAGTGTTATCCACGGCATACACTTTCAGTTTCTTGCCTTTACCTAGCCTACCTGTTGACACACCTCATTCAATGATGTTTAAATGACAACTGATACATGCCACTCTGCTCCAATGAGCTTTACTTCTTTCATACATACCCCCCTCGTGATGTCACCTATCTTCTACTCTGTTACTCCCCTTATCTTACTCCTACACTCCACTGACTGTGCTCATTTGCTATATAAAGTTGTGATTCACTATCCTAACCCTCATTTGCATAGGATTGCCTACTAGTGCTTGGTTACATCTCTTAGACTGAGCTTCCCCCCTTAGCAACCTCTACTCGGTGGCCATGTTGTCTTCAGCCTGCCATTCGCTTGCATTGTAAATTCAGAATAGCAACAAAATCCACATTTGTGGATCTTAATTATTGATTTTCTGGTTTTTAGAGTGCAGCGCATTTGCGCGGCACTGGGCTACGCTTAAACACCGGAGATTGGGATGAAAAAAAAATTTAGTTTATTTTTATTTTGCATCACTGAACATTGCCAATGGCCATATTTTTGGCCATTGGCATGCTTCCTCAACTAAATGCATCCTTTTTTTGGAGCTGTCATGGCTCCATTTTGCTATTTGCAGAACCATACTCAGTTGTCAACTGAGTACATTTCTGCAAATAACACTACTCTTACTCAGACAGGTTCGGGTTTCCTGGATCACAAATTTACCTTATTTGCATAGTTTCTGCCTGCAATTGAGGTAATTTGCATATCCAAGCCCTGTCCGTGTAGGACTCATTTTGAGAGCTCTGTTGCACGCCCCTACCGGCTGTTCCTAGATCGCTTGGTGGACATGTTGGCTGCATGGAGTCTTACTCTACTCTTAGACTCCATGCAAACCTTTGTGAATCCGGCCCTAAGACCTCTCCAGCTTTTTTTCCTTGTCTGTGTAACTGATGGCCTAAATGTGTGGAAGGTTATGAAGCTTTGCGCTGCTGCAATAAATTCTGTGAATTTTAACAATGTCTCAGTAACAGCACAGATATCTATATTCTTCTGGATTAGGAGAGCGTGTATGGTGTAGTTTCTTATTTAGACTCGTAGCATTGAGCAGTAACAACTTTAGGTTTCTTTAGGTTTTATTTGGTAAGTCATTAGTTTTGTTAATTTGGCATTGTCTAAAAAAGATTCTATGGGGCTGGATAAAGTTTTAGTCAATATTCAGAAGCCTAGGGAAGACAGGTGCAGAACATCCTTTGCAAAGCAATGTGGTCTGTTAATCATGTTCTCCAATTCTGGAAAATATAGAAGACCCTGGAAAGACACCAGAAACTAAGCCAGTTATTGAAGTCAATCATTATCATTGGTGAAGGTAGAATGCTTCTCAATACAAGGCACATAACTGCCTACTTTACATATTCAGAGAGATTAACAATGTCTCTCTTCATATAGTGTAGGAAAGTACATCTCAGGTCATTAATGCCCACATGGAATATGAGAGAATCTTACTGGCACCTGTGGTTTAGTGACTTGAGCGCATGCATAACTTGGCAGATCCTGACTCCAGATAAGCAAGTAACTCTTATCTTCCCCTTTCTTAGTCTCATGAGTGGGGCATCTGTGTTTTGTAAACAAAGTCAACCATGACAAGAGTCCTGGGTAATGTGCTGGCTTGCCTTATGGGCTTTGCTGGTAGGGCTCCACTGGGTGTAGGAGTATGTGTGGTGTTTGGTGTTATTTTTGGTAAGTGCTTTACGGATTGCTGAGGATAGATATTACAGTTTATGGATTAAGAGGTCTTTGAGGTTTGGGATGATTGCTTTTTTGTGCCTCAGCATAGATTAGTCTATGTCTGTGGTGAACACTGTGTGGTGGATATAGAGTGTGTGTGTTGTTGACTACCTTGTGTGTATGTGAGATTTTTGCCTCCAGTGAAATTGTGTATGTGCATCTCTATCAAATACTGTGTTTGTTTTTTTTTAGGGATTAAATGGTTTTCTGTGAACAAAAGACAATTGCTGCAGTGTCTCAAGATGACTATATTTACTAAGAAGACTATGGAGAAATTTGAAAATTGCTTATCCATGTTGTCCAGACCTGTATATGCGTTATGGGTGGGCTATTGTAGGGCAAGGACTGAGTTATACAGAGGTCTCCTTGGGTGGTCTGTGGAGTTTAGCACTGAGCTAAGTTAGATTGTGCTAAGATTTAACTGTTGTGCTGTTTAATGTGCACTCTAAGCTTGTCTGTACATATTGTCCTTGTTTTAGCCACACTACATTGCAGGTTTTGTTTCTAAGGGGATTGTATATATAAAATTTACTTTTTGGGTTTTTGTGTCTGTATGGGGCACTGCTAATCTCTTGATGTAATAACACCAACAAAGATTACTTGCAAGTGTAATGCTGCAATAAAACTTAAACTACCTTGACAAGGCAATTCCAAGCATTAGGCATGTTTAGGATGATTTAAAGGCAAAATCAACAAATAATGCAAATATAAAGCAGTAGCACTGTAAACAGTTAACTGAAGTTGTTGTTCTTCTTTTGGCTTTTCATGGTTAGGGGTCACCACAGTGAAACTCTGGTCCACTAATGACTGGCAGTAGATGCCCAACCTTCAACGAAGGCATGCCCATTCATGCATGTGTTTTGAATGCCACTCGACTGAGGGGAGGACATGCAGACTCCACACAGAAGGTGCTCCAGCCGAGAATCAAATGGGAGAACCTCTTGCTGTGAGGCAACAACGCTACCACTGCACCACCGCAGCTTAAACAATAATATAAATTTCTTATCTGCAAGATTAACTCAGGATCCCCTCAGACTGTGGCTAGGGTGCCGAGCAGATTGGAGCTCTGTGAAAATGAGCAGGAGCCAATTTGTAGTAAGGGAGGTTTAGTCAAGTACAATAGTGGTTTGCTGGGTAGGCATTTAGAATTATGGATATATGAGCTACAATGGGTGGGAAAGTACTTAAATAGGTTTCTCAACAGACAATAGCAATGAAAGAAAGGAGTGAGGGACTTTGGAAGTCAGATTACCATAAGGGGTAGAAGCCAGAGACACAGGCTTTTAAAGCCACAGTAAGAAAATGATGGAAGGGTTGGGGGAAAAATTAAAACTGAAACTCAAGTCCAGTGGTAGCAAGGTAAACAGAAAAGGCACTGTAATGCAACTTATAAGGAGGTATATATGACTATAAAAAGTAAAGAAGCACAAATTATGGGGCAGAATTCACAATACTGCCACTACTGCAATTATTACATAGACTAAGGCACTAGACTATGCAGAAATTTACCAGTTACACTGTAAGAAATGAGTGCACGAGGCTCAAATCTGGCTGCAGATCACAGTTCCTTCTATAACTGTGAAAGAATCTACAAGATTTTCCAGACTGGGTTCAAAATACAAAAAAATCCAAAACAATGCTACCTTTTACATGTAATTCTATTTATAGAAATAGAAGCGCAGTATAATGTAAAAACAATACTAACATCTTGCATTAATACACAATATTCACAAAAATACAAATGTCACTACAAGACTAAAGTCCCAGAACAAACTAAGACTAAAAAATGCAAACAGATAAAAGGACAAAAAGAAGTACAAAAATGTATCACAACATGGGCCACTTTAAGTGCAACTTTTTTTTAAGTGCAACTTTGTAAGTGGAATTTAAATAGAAAGATTTTTTTTTCTTCACTTGACAAATAGTTTGCATCTCACATCTGTAGTTTTGAACAAATGACCTTGGGTGGATGTAGTTTTGTGCTAAATAAAGACGACTTGCTAGAGAGAGATCCAATCAATTAAAGCCAATATTGGAGCTAAAGTTCTGTGGTTAGAATTTCAGAAACTTTTGGCTTAATGCCTTAGTGGGGGTGGGTCAGACTCAAGGAATGAGAAAAAACAGTAGCAAGGTACAGAATGGCATGGTAATACACAGTAATGCAACTTTTCTTACTATCTAGTCATGAATCTCACATATTTCTTGTCTCTTTAACTTCTATATTACACTGTTTGAAATGCACAGAACCACTAAATTGCAATGGTCTGTACTGTTTTTCATTTATGTCAAACAATTCTTGTCTCTGTACATGTGTATGTTACACTAATTGCATTGTACAGTATCACAGGACAGTGACTGTCTGTTGAAATTTGTAACTGCCTGACTGTCCAACATCATGTCTGAAAATAGTCTTAGGACCAGCAGACTGACCTTGTCAACAAAGTTAACAAACAAACAAGCAAGCAAACAAAAAATAAACTGAATAGTCTTCATAGGTTAATGACCCTAGAGTCTTTTCAGCTCAGCCATTTATGCCCCAGTTTTCCTGATTATCAATGCCTGCAGACTACAATGGCTTTGGTTTATGCTTGTGACTTAAGGCATCTACAAACTGCCCCTGTCAATAAGGGCCACAGATAACAACCTAAGGGTGAATTTCCCATTCATTCATCCAAACTGCATTTGAATAAGCTTAGGGAAGAACTCTGTTTCACATAAATGGGGAGGCTGTTCCAGAGAGGGGGTAATATCTGAGACACATACCTATCCCTCCAACATGTTGTGTTTATGTCACAGACAAGGTTTAGATTCTAAGATTGGGTTGGGTTTTTCTAGTATTGTTTGTTTTGTGAATGTGTAGCAGATCCATCAGGGCTGAATCAGAGAATGCCTTGTAGGTGAGGTATAGATCAACCCTCGGTAGTCTGTAGATGACCGAGTACAAGGACAAGGTTTTGAGGTGGTCTGCATAGCACATATTATTTACACTCTGTATTCTTTTAGCGAGGAACCTCTGTGGTCACCCCATTTGTTGCAAATGTCTGATCAGGTACATGTCAAAGGATACATTGTACTCAATTATTGGTCTAATGAGGGCAGAGTGCAGTAGGACTATGATCTCCTTATATCTGAATGGCATGCAATTACATATGTGTTACCCCACATAGACTGGAGACTGCAGCTTCTTCCATGACTACAAATAGAAATGGTCTGGTAATTGATGCCTTCATTAAGTGCACAGACTCCGTGCATAGAAGGCTGGACAAGGAGATAGTGACAATTAGTTGCCTCTCCAGTTCTATAATTTTCAATGCTATGTGGTCTGTTCAGTCTCCCACAACAGGCAAATATGAATACAACCTAGTGCTTGCCCATGTGGTTTGAATGACTTGCAGTGCTCAACCCTAAGGGACATAAAGAGAAGCACTGGATTTCACTATGGACATGTCAAATACTGGTAATACTCTGGTCCAGAGCGGAATTCTACCTTCATTCAGAATGATACATAAATACAAAGAAACATAACTGACTTCAGCAATTGATTAAGCCATTCTAGGCCCATTCTAGTGTGCTATGAGCAAGGTATGAGATAGCAGACAGGCAACCTGCTTCACTAAGGATGGCTTGCACCTCTATTTCCATGGCTTTGGATTACTGGCAAGGTTTGCTGTTCCACTAGTGCCTTGTTTATGCATCACACTGTGGCCAATAAATGTACACTAAATTCCAAATCTGATTATGTCATGGCTGATTTTCTCAAAGCAAGAAGCCTTAAGATGAAATTGCCTAATTTTGAGGTTATCTTGCAACTAGAACACATCGTCAATGGCATAACTAGTTTCATTCTATAAATAATAATCTTTATCTGGGTTAAAACTTATCCTGGCATTGAGGCCTCAGTTCTAGTTAGACCAATTATACGGAACCATGTTCCATTTAGCATTTCTCTGACTAGACTCATAATACAACTAGAAATACCTCAAATGTTCTTAATTAAAAGTGTCAACACAGCCTCCCACCACCTCACAAACACAGGAAAATAATTACTCAGGTTTTGCAATATTGCCCCTTCAACGCAGTCTTGAAGGTCATCAGTTTCCCCATCTTTCTGCATAAAATTATCTCTGTTCAGCTAGGTAGATTTGCAGCCTGCAAAAAATATTTTTCACTGTAGGCAGTATATTAGAATTCCACTAGGTAAACTGGTAAAACCACCTGTACCGCTAAACTTGCAGCCAGTGTTACTGCTAAAAAAAAAAAGAACACTTTGTATGTTAATGTACTTCAGGCTTATTAAAACAATTGTACTTTAATACATATGGCTTTCATGCCCACAAGCAAGAACGTTTTTAAACTTTGTCTGCTTCAGTGTCCTGTTGGGTTACTCACATTATTTTAGTAAAACCACTCACACTGGTGTTTAAACCTTCACTTACCTCCATTGTCACTGATTATTTTTCCTTGGTTAATACATCCACCTGTGGCATCTAGCACCCCACAACTGATCTCTTTCTATACTCAACTCAACAAAGCAAATCATAAAAATTCTACCTTTGACTGGATACTTGTCTTTGACCACAAGTATGCTATGTCAGGGGTTCTACTTGATTCCCTTAGTGACCATCACCCTGTATTAACCAACAGAGAAATCACCCACCAGCTAAAAAAAACATCAATGCAGAACTACCAGAGACCTTTCTAACTTTCATCTTGACACACTCAGTAATCTACTAAAATCTGTTGACTGGTGTTCACTTAAAACCTCACACCTAGATAAACCTGATTAACAAATTCAACATTATGTTCATGAATACTTTAAATACCCTTGTCCCTACCAGAAATAAATGAGTGAAATGTACTATACCCCCTGGCTGTCTCATTCTACAAAAATTCTCATTCAAAAATGTGACAAAGCATGGAAACAGTGGCAAACAGATAAAGCAAGATAATCATAAATAAATAAATAAATACATCCAAAGAAATTCCAGAGCTCAATTTAAAAAAAAATCAGCCTGGCTGTCCTTCCTCACCAACCACCTATTTGAACTTATTCCCCTCAGAAACAGCTACCAAATGTAACACTTTCTTCATCAACATCATAGCTCTTCCCAGCCATTTAATCTACCTCAAAACTCTAGTAGTCCTGACATCCATGCCTTCAGTCTCTGTGTCTCCACATTATATGTTAAACAGTGACCTCTCATGATGTTTTCCTATATTATTTTATGTGCAAAACTCACTGTACTTTATTATGATGCACATATTGTCCATTTATTCTTTAATGTTATTATTCATGTGCCTTCTACTTTGGAATTTTGTACTATGCATACATAGTTTAGATACAATCGGGTCATTTGTATATTTTACCATGTAATTTAACTCTGTTCTGGTTTCTCTGTTGGAGCTTTTCTCCTCAGGACTCTGCTGAAAAAGAGCTATTGCCCAGTCAGACAAACCCGGTCAACAAATGTCAAATAAATAATAAATTAATTAATTAATTAATTAATTAATTAATTAATTAATTAATTAAGTAATAAATAAATAAATAAATAAATAAACAAATAAATGTTACTAAAGAAACTTAAACCCTGTTTTCCTTCTGCTGATGATCTCCCTGTTGAGTACCTTAAGCTCGCTGCATACTCTATAGTATACAGTCCGAATTCTCATTAACAGATCTGTTCAAGACTCAGAGTGACTCTATCCAATGGAAAATAAATGTTCATTATTCCCTTCCATAAAGGAGGCAGCTCCTCTAAAATATGTAACTTTAGGCCAATTGACATCTCCCCCATTTCTTTTTTTTTTTCAATAATTCTTTATTTATTATTTTCATTGATATAAGATAGCAAACATAGTATAATAAGTAGATGTACCACCACTTCAGAGAAAGAAGTCGTTATACATTGTTGGTAGTACAATAGGAAGTAAAACAATCAACCAATACTATTTACACTATATACATAGATGCTTTCTATACTCAAGAGAGAAATTGTTACAGTTCAGTGAGAGTTATTGTGATTAGAAATATACATTATAAAAAGGAGGGAGAAGAAAAAGAAGAAAAGTTTTGTGGGCTATAAACATAGGTTAATATGGAACCTTTTATATGTACTTAAGTTTACTACACTGTAATGAGCTAGGCAAGAATAATATTAAAGATTTGTTCCCATAATTTCCTGTGTTTGATGTTTTTATTCCTCTTGTCAATTAAAATGTTATGGGCTAAGAGATGCTTGATTGCCATTAATCTAAAATTCTCCCAGAAGATATTAGTTAGGTTAAGCCAGTTGGTTGCTATATAGAGTTTTATTAGGAGAAAAAGATTAATCATAGTAATTGCTTGAATTTTAGAGATATTATTTGGTAGGATATGTAGAAGAGTAAATTCCCAGGTGAGTGTGGATGATTGATAGCCCATTTTTTGTAATTGAAATTTAAGGGAGTTCGAAAGTTTAAATACACACTTACAGCTCCAGAATAGATGGAGTATATCAGCCGATAGAATTTTGCAGTGTGGACAAAGAGGGATTTCATAGAGTTAAATTTATGTAAAATAACGGGAGTGAAATATGCATTTTTATAGATCATAAGTTGGGTAAATGCCAGTTTTTTAAGGGGTATGGATTGATTTGTTAAATTAATTGCTTGAATTAGTTGAAGGTTATCAATGGATGGATTATTTTTTCTCCAAAAGTCCGAAACAAGTATGTATTTTTGGAATTTAATGTCTTTGGTTAATTTATATGAATTAGTGATACAGTTTTTAGTTGAAAGGATGGTCTTCCATAGGGAATTACATGTTAATAAATCATTGTTGGTTATGCTGCGGTTTTGTAGATAGATGGAACATAGTTCTTTAATTTGCCTTAGAATCACTAGGTAGGATTTGGGAAGGTTCAATTGATTCCTCATTTCTTGTATAGAACCGTTTAGACATGGGTATATATCTTGAATGGTTATATTAATAAATCTAGGAAAGGGATTCAGGTTTAGGGTCTGATTGTTTATTTTAAGGTTGGGATTTTTGTGCAAAGGTTGTAACATCATCATAGCTTGCACCAGATTTAAATGTTTAAAGAGTTTTTGAGTTAGTGAGATAGAGTGTTTAAGGGATTCTATTATATTGCACAGTTTCATTAAAGTGGTGTTTAGAAAGGGTAGGGCTTTGGAGTTGATATACAAGCTTTTGATATGTTTTTGGTATATTACTATCCACATTGGGGACCAGTTTTTATTCTTTGGGTTGTATTCAGCTATTCGCAGTACTCTATTAGCATTCATACTTAGGTAATAAGTCTCGAAGTTGGGAAGGTCTAAGCCACCTTTATTCAAAAGTTTAGTATATGAGATTCTGTTTTTTTAGGTTTCCATATAAACTTTGAGAAAAGATCAAAGAAAACAGATTATGATGTTATGGGCACATTTGTAGAAAAGCAGAAGACAATCTGGTGAGGGACATTTGGGACAGACAGGAAGAAGGTAAGAGGAAGCGAGGGTGTCCAGCAAAGAGGTGGATGGATTGTGTGAAAGAAGATCTGCGACAGTCAGGCATGAGTGTTGAAGAAGGCAGGAGAGTGGCACTGAATCAAGAGAGTTGGTGACAGTTAATACGATACCCTGACCCCATGTAAATGGGGAAAAGGGGATGATGATGATGATGATGATAAATTTTGAGAGCAAAGTGTGAATTTGTCTAAAAGATTTATTAGGTATGTTTACTTGAGTAGTCATGAATATATAAAGTAATCTGGGTAATACATTAATTTTAATTACTGAGACTTTTGCCAGGAAAGGTAGTTTTAGATTTGTCCATCTATTAAGGTCTAAAATAATATTCTACCATTTCTGGACATCTCCCCCATTTCTAAGATCCTGTAAAAGTGCATTTATAAGCAACTCATTCAGTATCTGTTACAAAATGATCTACTAACCTCAACACAACATGGTTTATGACCAGGCCATAGCACCATTACAGCTCTCCTTAACTTTTTCAATACCATTAATAATGTTAGAGACCAAGGAAAGTATACCTCTTCTGTTTTTCTAGATTTCTCAAAAGCTTTTGATACAGTGTCACCTGAGAAATTTCTGACTTAAATGTTAGCTTTCTGCCTTTCCAAACCAACTCTTCTATGGTTCTCTAACTACCCTATCTGAAGGATATCAATCTGTCAAATGGTTCTCTTCTTTCTTTGCTTTTCTCCTAGTTAAAATGGGTGTTCCTGTATTTTCGGTCCACTGTTTAAACTTTTCATCAATAAACTATATACCACCTCTCAGCAAACTTACCTTATTCAGTATGCAGATGACTCAACTCTCATATACTCATTTGACATCCCACTACAACTACAATTCATGACACAAAATGCCTTGAACTCAGTCAGATTGTGGCTAAATCAAAAACAACTTAATCTCAAAAGGAGTAAACTACTATTTTTTGCAAAGTCCCATGACAATGCGACAAGTAACTTCCACATTGCCTTTTTAAACAATGCATTTACTGAAGTAGTTACCCATACCAAATTGCTTTGAGTCACCATAGATGACAACTGCAAGTTTGATCTTCACATAGGAAACTGTATAAAAATAACTCATGAAAAACTAAGTCTACTATATAAATCAGAAGAAGTCATCACACTAATAAGCTTACTTCAGACATTTAGGAAATACTTATTATATTTTAAAAAAAATGACATGATGATCTTAATAAAGATAAAAAATAATAATCTTGATGATTACAACATTGACAATTATTTAAAGAAAAATGTTACTAATAAGCTTAATGACTAACACATATCTCTGCTGAAAATCCTATTACCCTGATAGAAGTTAAAGAAGCTTTAGAAAAAGGAAAAAATATAGTAGAGCTCCAAGGTTAAATGGTTTAAGTATGGAATTATATAGTCTTCTTCTGTTAAATATTTTAGAATTACTGAGTTGCATTTTCAGGATAATTCAGAGTGACAAAATAATTCCTTCCTCATGGAAATTTTCTGTAATCTCACCTATACTTAAACAAGGAAAGGATAATAAGTTATCTTCCTCATACAGAACTATTTCATTAATTAATGTAGACTATAAAATATTTACTTCAATCTTCACCACAAGATTAAGAGGTATACTTGATAGATTAATTAAGATCAAACAGGATTTATAGTCAGCAGATTAATGCATGATAACATAAAAAGGGTAATAGCTATCTATGATTTAGCCAAAGGAATGAACAAGAAATTGACCTTAATAAGCTTAGCTATCAAGAGACCTTTTGATTTTGTTGATTGTTTAAATCTTTAGAAGTGTTTGCATTTCCAGAGTAATTTATTGGAATATTAAAAAAAACTGTATATAGATTCAAAAGCATGCATTAAAATTGGCTCTTACATTTCTCAAGAATTTGGTTTAAACATGGCACAAAGCAAGAGTGTCCCTTGGTTCCTCTACTATTTGCATTAGTTATGGAACCCTTAGCTAATAGTATAAGAAGCTATGAAAAATGAAATGGGTTCTCAATTAACAAGGACTGGCAAACTAAAATCCAGCTTTTTCCAGATTATATTTTACTAACTATAGGAGATTTTAAAGACAACGATGTGGAAATTAAAATGTTTCATGAAGTGTCACTGTTGAAAGTTAATAATAAATCTGAAACATTATTATTAAAACAATTACTGGATAGTAAGTTTAAATACAAATATAAATATAATTTGGAAGGAAAAAGAACTAAAATACTTAGGAATAAAATCTATCACTTTTTTACTTTTGAGGATAGGTTAGTACTTATTAAAATGATTATATTACTCAAGATTATATAAATATTGCATTTGATAGCTTTAATACCTGACAAAAACTAAGATGGAAAAAAATGTTAACTTCATTCTTAATGTATCCAACAAGACTAAGAATTGCTTATAGAAATCATATTAGATTATGAGAGTATGGTGGCATTAACCTCCTAGATGTAGAATGTTATTCTTTTGCTGCAGGTTTTAACTCTGTTATCCGCTGGATAGACTCAGCTTACAGAAGTCATTGGTAAACCATTCAGGAGCAAGTTTTATTAAATTCTTGTACGTTTATCAAATATGATAACTTAGAAATATGTAAACATCCTTTCATCCCGTTAATAAAATTTACCTTAGAAGGAAATTAATTTCAGTCTTTAGACTCTGCATTTATAAAGTCATTTAGCAGTTAAGAAAATTATTTTTAAAACACCATTAATGTCAAAATAGAATTTTTTGTGCTTTCCATTATACAAACATCTAAATTTAAGGAAACTCACAATAATGGCAAAATGAATTTACTGAAAAGGAATGGATTAGTGTTATGGTCTGACTGCTTTGGAAAAGGAAAAGTTAAGTCACCAGAATATTTAATGAAATATTATAAGCTGGATGAATCTGTTAACAAGTTAATATTATCTATTAGTAAGACATTAACTAAATTTGTAGGTAATATGAGTAAAGAGGAGCAGAATACTATTCCCCCATTATATGAATATATGAATGCTACCATCAGGGTAAATTGACCTACAAAGGAAGCTTGTCCAAGATATAAAAGTTAATTATAAATAATAATAATTATTTTGATAGAAATGTTTGAAGCACTTTAGATAGTAGTGGACTGAGTGACTCAATATATGGTGAGAATAAAACTTTGTTACTTGAATCAGTTAGGCAAACTTCTTCAAGTTTATCCTGGAAAGTTTTTATATGGAAATATATACACAGAATGTTTGTTAATCCTTATAAAATGTATAAGTTCAATGAAATTAATTCTTCAGTTTGTTGGAGATGTAGAAAAGTTGTAAAAGCTGATTGGACACACATGTTTATGGATTGTGAAAAATGAAATGCATATTGGGAAGAGATAAGTATGTTTTTTAAGAGGTTATGGTCTGATAACTGTTCTTTAACTAGATCAATAATACTAATAAATGCTCCCCTTCCTTTATCTGTAAGAGACAAACAACAAAAACTGAACTGGAGTAACCTGACAGTAGCTTAAAAAGTTATTACAAAAAAGTAGAAATTAAAAAAAAATAATTCCTTACGCCTTTTAGTGAATTGTCCTAGCTAACACTTATTTTTTAACCTTTTTCCTTGTGATTCACCTATTGACACTAATCCTGATCTCTACTACATCACAACTGGAGCTAAATTAGCAGCTAACTTGCCACATAAAGCTCATCATTACTTTGCATTACATGCTCTCAACTGGTTAGAACTCCCATATCAACTCGCCCATATTCAACTTCTTCTAACCCATAAAATACAATATAACTACTCTATCTGTCATAGCTCTTCAGTACTTAGCATCATCTCCCAATTCACCCTCTATGTACAAGACAAAAAACTACTTGAAATCTATGAACCAAAAAAAGAAAAAAAAAAAAGTAAAAGGGCAAAATTTATACTCACACTGCAGAACCAAACTCTGGAACTCTGTCCAAAATTCTATCAGAACTATATCTAGACTCCATGTATTTAAGTCCTCTCTCAACATATTTCTCACTAAAATATGGCTGTGCCCATGCTCCTCACCTGTATGATCTATACTAACAAATACTTTGCATTCTTACTAACCTAACTGCTCATCATACTATCTATAGCTTTCAATTACCTACCTATCCCACTCTTAGGGTGGACTTGTATCTTTTCATTTTTATTTCCTAGCACAGTAGACTATACTTCTAATACTTTTATATATACTGATTTTCATATGTAATCATCTGTTTTACTTCTTTTTTATTTTCACATCATATGAATCTCCTCATGCTTTGTTGTATCCTGTGTATTCTACTATCAAACTATATGTGTTTACACATACTTTTTTATTTACATTTGTAGTAGTGTTTTATTTGATGTTGTTTAACTCCCTAGAGCTTTTCTTTCCAGACCTCCACTGAAAATGGTTATTTTTACCCAGTCGGCCTTTCATGGTAACCAGTGTAGACCCCTTAGCTAACACAATAGACTTAAGTAAAGTAAAGTAAAGTAAAACTTTATAGTCATTCAGACCATACAAGCATAAAGTGCACAGCTGAAATAAATTGCATTCATTTAACCTCATTGATACACAACACAGACCATTACAACAAAAAAACACGTAAATCACGTAAACAATATACACCCACATAACACAGAGTCCCAGCCAACTGAAGCTAGTCCAGTTCCACTGATCCAGCAAACCAAACACTCAACAGTCCAAATCAGCACACATCTGAGCAGACAGTCAGGTCTCCACCATCTGCCCTCATCCAGCTCAATGACCACAGTCTCCATGATCTCAATTTTAATCCACCATCCACTCTGATACCAACCATATCTCCATCAGCAATGGTCCAGTTCCACCTTCACAATCCACTCAGATCTGGCACAACACCCTCTGACACCATCCAGCACCTGATCACCACCATCCGCTCCTCCCAGTGTGCTCCTCCGCATACAGGCCCAAACAGCCACAACCAGGCCAACCACTCCAGCTATTCCCAACGCTCCAAGCAAAGCTACCTGAGTTAATCCTGAACTGTTCACAGGTCCAATCAATCTACCAACACCATGGCTGGCTCCTCTTCACACTCGGCCATCAGTGAAACCTGAAAAACAGTCCAACTATGGAAAACTACAGAAAAGAACAAGAAAACACAAGATGAACAACAGGAGCTGAAGAGGCCACTGCTGCACAAGGTGCTGCCATCTTACATCAAAGCCCTGTTCTTAAAATGTGTCTTTTATAGACTCCTGTGTGAATAATCTTGCACTAAGGACCTAAACCTCCTAAATTTCTTATACCACTGTAAGAAACACACGCTAAAAATACTCAGATTAAAGGTTTAAATCTTCCTTTCTGCCCATATATAAATAAAAGATACTGTAGGAACATGCATGTTACCCAGTGGTTACCCCATCTCTGAAATAAATTGCCTTTACATGTAAAACAGAGTGACACCCTTGCAGCTTTCAATGTGAACACTGCTAATTGGACTGGTACTTGTAAAATCATTCCTGGCCTAACCAGTTTTACCCTTCTAGAAGTAGAAGGTGCATCACAAGGTGGGTCTCTGCAAAGTATACATGGTATTTAGTCTTACTGTGCCTGTAATACAAAAGATCCTCTGAAGCTATGACGGTACAGGGTTGAAGACCCCTTGTGAATATAGGTAAACTGCAACGTCTTTGCTCAATGCATACATTTATTTCATTGTTAGACAATGAATTATTTATGACACTTCACATTATGGATATACCCAGGTTGTATAACAGAGGGCAGATCATTAGATATTTATTTCAATGCATTTAAATACTAGGTTACTTTTAAAGATTTTAACTTTTTCAAATAAATTAGAAAATTACTTTGTATACCTATGTTCATTTTCATTGAAGAAGGGTGTAGCATAGCACACAACAGATTTATTCAGTTTGTAGTATATTTGGTCACTTAGCAGCAATTTGTAAATAAAGTTACAAAATAGAATACCATCTTTTTAATTAAATATCTCACTCATTCTTCCTTTGAATATTTTCTTGCACTTTTCTACCTTAAAAGTGTTTCAAATTAAAAACTTTGCAATTACACTCCTATATTCTACATATTATGCATTAATATTATTATTATTATTATTATTATTATTATTATTATTATTATTATTATTATTATTATTATTATTATCTCTGTTGTAGTACTTGGTGTTTTCATTCTATCATTGCAAGTTTGTGATTACTTAAGCATTTAATATTTAGAAATCATCTTGCTGAGTTTCATTATTAAGAGACAAAAACATTACTAGAGGTATTCCAAAAAAGTTAGTACATAGCGCACTGATCCTTAATTCAATCATAGCATGATCGGTGCTTCGAAAATCATTCTTAGTTTTATGGAATGGGGATAATGTCAATAAGTATACATCTTAAAGAGATATACATTTTGATTTTATATCTATGTGTACATATATATATATATATATATATATATATATATATATATATATATATTTATATGGGTCTACTTCGTATAATCGAACATCCAAATGTTCAACTTTCATATGGCCGAGACCATGTGATCGAACATTTGAATGTTTGATAATGTCAAAAAAAAAAAAAACCCTAAACAGTGCTATCAGGGGGGCAAGGCCCCCTGCACCCCCACCCCCCACTATTTAAATATACCAACTCTGAGATCGCACTACATTGCGGTAAAGAGAAATCTTCCCATTCCACACTCTATGGAGATCCCCATTCAGACCCTTCGAACTTTTAAAAGTTCGATCATATGGTCTCGGCCATATGAAAGTCAATCTTTTAAAAGTTCAACCATCAGAAGGGGATATATATATATATATAAATACATGTATGTATTATATATTTATATAAATATATATATCTATATATATATATATATATATATAAATACATGTATGTATTATATATTTATATAAATATATATATATGTGTGTGTGTGTGTGTGTGTGTGTGTGTGTGTGTGTGTGTGTGGAGGTCTATGACAGATGATCAAGAAACTTGAAATTCATACGGTTGAGACCTTATGATCGGGTTTTCAAAAACTCGAACAGTAAAAAAAAAAACCATAAAAATCTACCGATTTTATGTTTTTGCAGAGGGGGCAAGCTACCCTGCACCCCTCCATGTTGGAGGGCACTGCAAATTAAATATACCAACTCCAAGATCTCACTAGAGTGAGGAAAAGAATACATTTCCTGATGTGCGCTATACCGCGATTTCCTTTCAAAAGCTTTGAGTTTTCAAAAACTAGATCATTTGGTCTCGACCATATGAATTTTAAATTTCTGAAAACTCAATCAACCGATAGGGACCCATATATATATATATATATATATATATATATATATATATATATATATATATATATATATATATATATATGTATATATATATATATATATATATATATATATATATATATATATATATATATGTGTGTATATATATATATATATATATATATATATATATATGGGTCTACTGCTTTTGGTCAATTACATTTGGTCGAAAATGATTTCAGGCAGCCCACTTTACCAAAAATACATTTCACTGAAAACCCATTTGGTCGAATTCCATTTGGTCAAAATTGGAATATAGCCCCTGCCCCATTGCAGTGCAACCCTGGAGTGAGAATATAAAGTAAGGGTGTGTGTGGGGGGCACAGTGTATCCACTATTATATGCATGTGTATCTATTAATAATACATTGAAACATATAATGTCAGTAAAAACTAGTTGCAAAATATATGAGGGAAATAAGAAGCAATGACTAGCAAAGAAGTGAGACTGTAAAGATTTTCTGATGGTCACCGCAAATACACAAGTACTGATTTGAAATATCTTCATAAACAGTATCCAGCATAGTTTTAAGGAAAATATGACAATCAACTATATATGTCAACTCAGTTTGTAGTTTCAGATATGAAGACTTTCAATCACTTCTATCATCTCTTTATATTTGGCATTTCATAATGTCTGCATCTGTGCCTTGGTGGTGTGCTGCTGTAACCACAGTAACAGAAAATGTCAGTCTTACGAAGACTTAACAACTGATTATGTTCTAATGAAATAGTAGTTCTATTCAGACATACCCTGACTCTATAACAAATTTGTCAAGAAGTCACATACCCATCTATTATAAACAACTTTACTGGAGCTTGGCACAATCTCTACTTATGCTGTCTGTATAGGACAACATTTACTGCATACATTTATGACTCGTTCTCAGTCACATTGTTTAGATTCACTAGTACAATTTTTCATGAACTATACTTCACAATGAGGTACACACAGCAGTTAGTTTTGTTTAAATGCTAGAACTCAAAAAACAAGGAGATTCACAAAAAAAAGGTATGAGAGCCTTTTGCCCTTTGCATTATTGCTTTTTAGTAGAAATATATTTAAAGTGAAAGAAAATTTTACTCTCAAATGTTGGCAAATACACATGAATTTTATTTTTTAAATTAGCTTGTTGCACCTATGCTGTAGAATTATATCACATTTTTCTCTGAAAAGAAACCATCCTTTGCATAAATTAAATATCTTGGAGGTTTGCATGTTATCATACTGTAAGACCTCAGTAGGCTTGCATTTGAGTCATTAATATTTGAAGCAGCATCTCACATACTGCTTAGCATATCTTGTTAAAAGTTTCAGGGAATTATTAAATAAGACTGGGACTGGGATTCACAGAAATGTACTACATTACTGTTTAAAGGCTGCATAACTAAGCAACGCTGCATTGAAACAAGGAGTCATTAACTATCAGAAGCTTGACAGGCAGTGATTAAGTGTTACCCCCTGCATTTCAAGATACAAACACTAGCAATGTAAAATTTATGCAACAGATATCCCACATCCATGCAATTGAAATCATAACTTGAAACATAAGATATTATCAATAGAGCAGTTCTAAGCCAATGCCACATTATAAAACATTGCAAGAACCAAGACAAATCATTCAGAATTGTAAGAACCATGCAACAGCACACAACTTTGCAAGACATATGCCACAAAGCACAACCTTGCAAGAGCTATGCAATATTGTGCAGCCTTGCAAGATCCAGGCTAAACTGCACAGGTCTGCAAGAACCATGCCAAGTTGCTCAGCCTTGGAAGAGTCATATTATATTGCACAGCCTTGCAAGAACCACAATACATAATGCGACCTTACAGGAACCAAAATAATGAGGGCACAGAAAGCTTATAATAACATGTCGCAACATTATTATGTACTCATTGCTTCCTTTAAAAAGCAGTTTGACAGTTTAAAAATGTCATTGGTTATAGATAGCTTGCAAACCATCTGTCAAACTCTTATGTTTTACTACTTTTAAAAGAAAGAACAGTTTGACAGATACTTTGGAAGCTGTCTGTAAGCAGTCAAGATTGCTTAATGTCTGCTTGTCAACTGCCAGGCTATATTTTTTAAGGTCCAGTCCCCACTACGAGTTTGTACTTGAGCAGGCATCCTGTCTGTCCCACCCTTCTTATGTAAGTGTGTGTGTCAGAGACAGATGTTATAGCCAGGATTAACTCCTTGCTTTGCACCTGATAGGGTGTGAGTCTCTTACAAACTTGAATAAGACAAGTTATGTATTGCTGAATGAAAGATTGAATGTAAGATTTAAATCAATCTAATTCTGCTTTCAGTTTTAAAATTCTGAAAGACTGACCCTATCCTTATAGACCCAGTTTTCGTTAGAAAAATATGATGACGTTACATAAGACTCTATATAATAGGAGTTAAAGGTCTTTTGTCACCTATAATGCATAATGATTGATGCTAAGATGCTTATAACAACATTAAAAAGTGATTTAGCTTATGAAGTATGCACAGAAACTCAAGTACAACATTCCAGCATTTATCTTGGGTTATATGGAGAAAAAAAGTTTGTAAAGAACTACATGGTGTTACTTATCTCATGTCCCAATTATATTTAGCATATCGTATTTCTTCCCCAACATTCTTAAAGCCCTATGTACTGACTTGATGTTCCCCAGCATCCTTATAGCCCTATGTACTGACGATGTTCCCCAACATCCCTATAGTCCTATGTACTGACTTGATGATAAGCAGAAAACGAAATCATATTTAATGAATAGGATAGTATTACCCAGAAGTACTAGCCAAGAGTGTCCTCTAACCTTTCCCATATTTTTATTGGCATTTATACATCTAGCAAAGCCTTATATGTACTATAACTGACAACACGGAAAGATGTTAGGCAAGCTGTACAGAACTGCTTCATTTGCAGATGATTCTCTAAACTTCCTGACTACTTAGATTTTTTTCATTACTTACACAGAATTATCATTATGCGGCCCATTCAATTTTGTCTCATGCTGCAGTCTTAACTATGAGAATGCATACTTAGTAGTTAAAGTCTACTGCCTGTTCATAGCCATCAAGTGGCTATATCTTTTCCTGTGAGTTAAGGTCCTTCTGTGTTATCTGTGTGCAGGCATTAGCCAAGATCATGCTAAGGTGGTTGAAAGAATATGTGGGAAAGATAACAGTTAATGTGAACACTTTCTTAGCACTTAATAGCACTTTCAATCTCAACAGAGAGCAAGAATACTGGCAGTTACAAATAGCCTAAACAAACACTCAAAATTGCCTAAACTGACAATCACAAATTTCCTATACTACCATTCTTTACATGTCTAAATCTTCCTGCCTCTTACCTTAGAAGCTAGCTTCAATTCTTTGGCATGATGTGCTCTTTGTATGGTATCCTGAGGGGGGGGGGTATAGAAGTTCTTCATCTGACCAGTTATACCTGGTGTTTTGAAATTTTGAGGCTCATCAACATGGCTTAATTCAGTCATTGCTAGGACAAAGAGTATACAGGGTAGAAATGAATCTAAATATGTATTTTGAAAAAAAGCTACCAAAGTTCAAAAAATAGCTACAGATACTGTGTAACTTTACCACTGAAAAAGGTTTGCTTTCCTCTAGTATTAGCAAAGTTTTTTTTACTTATAACCCGATATTGTTAAAGTGAGAGCCCTGTTATGTCTACTATTTTCAGCATGCTGTATGGTTTCAGCATGAGTTTTATCAGAATCCTTTATCATGACTAGAAAAAAAGCCTGCGAGTATGGACTCACTTATTTAAAGCAAGTATTGTGCAATCTTGTGCTGCAGTAGCATTGTCGCATTGCAATAAAACATTGTCTGGTTCGATTCTCAACTAGAGCGTCTTCTGCATGAAGACATGCGTGAATGGGTGTACCTTCGTTGAAGGTTGTGCGTCAAGGCTGGCAACTTGGCACGTAAAAATCTATCTGCCAATCATTAGCGGACCGGAGTTCCGCTGAGGCGAACCCTAACTGGGAAAAGCCGAAAGACACAACAACATTGTGCAATCTTGAATACTTGATAAACTGAGAAAAAAAGCTCAAAAGTATGGACTCACTTCCTTAAAGATTATATTGAGCAATATTGAATGCTTGATTAGGATGGCTGGTTTAAATCATAAGGAAAAGTTAACATATGGGTTCTGAAAAAAAGCAATATATGGAAACAACTGAGTGCAATCTATCAGAAATAAGCACAATAATATAAATATTTCTTGCATCTCAAAATCCAAGTTTTCAAACTCATAATTTGCAGGCCAGCTTTATCTATCTGTCTGAATGGATGTGTAACCATATATCAAAAATTCAATATTATGAAAGGCAAATGATCGCATACAACTTGTCAATCAGTAGCCTATTGAAACAAAAGTTACCCCAGATCCAATACTAATTTTATACCAAATGCAGGATCACATTACAGTGGAGAAAGGGCAAATTCCACAATGTACACTGTAATGTGATCTTGTACAGAAAAAACTGCTACACTTGATCAGCTGATTTTCGATTACCTGTGCTTTTTCCTCCCATTCAACAATTCCAACTTTTGACCAGTTGTCTGTATATATATATATATATATATATATATATATATATATATATATATATATATATATGCATACATATGTGTGTGGGTTTCTGTGTATCGGCATATACCAATACATTTATATGCATATATACTATATATATATATATATATATATATATATATATATATATATATACATATATATATATATATATATATATATATATATATATATATATATATATATATATATATATATATATATATATATATATATCTCACGGAAATAACATTTCATCAATTCCTAGTTGGCTGACGCCACTTAAGGAACCACTTGGCTACCAGGGTGAACTTTCCCCTCTGTTCAATGTAGTGCAATCTCAGAGTTAGTATATTTAAGTAAGGGGGTGGGGGGATGAAGCCTCCCACATTGGGTGGGTTTAGTTTTGGTACATTGAGGCTTTTTCTGTGATGGCCAAGTGGTTGCTTTCACAGGGCGAAGGATTTTGGCAGCCTGTGCTTTTAGTTTAAAGCCATTTCAGTGAAGTGGAGTCAACCAACTAGAAATCTGTGAAGTGTTATTTCAGTGAGTCAAAGTAGACCCTATATATATATATATATATATATATATATATATATATATATATATATATATATATATAGGATCACTACTAAATCCCGAATACTTACAATACCGAAAACTGGAATCGCGAGACCAGTTACCCGAAAGACAAGAAGACCAGAAGCGCGAATTTCAAAATCCCGAACACTACATTAAGCATACACCACACACATACAGATACACACACCTTCACCCAAAACACAAACAGACAAATCTACACTACATAAAAGCAGGGGGGCAAGCCCCCATGCACTCCCCCCATGTGGAGGGCTGAGCCCACCACACCCCCCTACATAAATATTCTAACTCCAAGTTTACACTATAGAGACAAACACACGAAAACACAACCACACACCTACATTTCCCTCACACACACACATCACAGTCACAACACACACTTAAACACACACTAAAGCCCATAACCAACACAATCAAACATAGATGCTTACCTGACCTTCCACCTATCCATTCACAAACAGCAACACCAGAAGCGCTACTTCAACATCTCCGTACTTCGCAATTTTGAAATTCGCGCTACTGGTCTTCTGGTCTTCTTGTCTATCAGGTATCTGATCTCAGGATTCCAGTCTTCAGTACTGCAAGTATATGGGATTTAGTAGTGATCCCACACACCCCCAATGTGGGGGGCTGCATCCCACACCCCCCTAACTATATATACCAACTCCAGGGTCGCACAACATTGGGGAGGGGGACAAATCCCAGTTTTATGCCTTGAATACTGGTTTTCGATCAAATGAAATTTCAATCAAATGGGTTTAGGTCAAATGATCTTTCGATCAAATGAAGTAGACCCACATATATATATATATATATATATATATATATATATATATATATTTATATATATATACATATATATGTGTATATATATATATATATTTATATATATATATATATATATATATATATATATATATATATATATATATATATATATATATATATATATATTTATATATATATACATATATATGTACTACATTAACCGAGGATTTTTCTGTATTTGGTTCAAATATGCTTGGTGACCAAGAAAATACTCAGAATAATAACTGTGATCTTCAAAAGTATGAAGCAGTCCTGCAGAAACAAAGAGCTTGGCTTCAATGTTACATACATTTTTAAGACATAGGGCAGGATTCACGAAGGCTTGCACGGAGTGTAAGAGACGTGTAACACTCCATGCAAGCCTCGCGATCCAGGAACAGCCTGAAACTCCATGTAAGAGACCAGCTAAAACGTCTCTTACACGGACTGGGCGTGGATATGCTAAATACCTCACTTGCAGCCGAAAGGTATGCAAATGAGGTATATTAGCAATCCACGAAGCAGAAACCAGCCCGTGTAAGAGATGTGTTAACTGCAGAAATGTACTCAGTTGACAACTGAGTACGTTTCTGCAAAAAACACAATGGAGCCATGTCAGCTCCAAATAAAGGGTGCATATGTGTCAGGCAGCATGCCAATGGCCAAATAGGTGGCCATTGGCATGGTACCCCGATGCAAATATTAAAAAAATATAATTTTTTTTTCGGCGATGTTTAAACGCAGCGCAGCCCCGCACAAACGGGCTGCACTGCATAAAACATAAAAATAAAGGTTATAAACCCACAAATGTGGGTTTTATGCAATACATGGAATGACAATGCAGGGACCAGCAGACCAAAAACAACATGGCCACCGTGTAGTGGTTGCTAAGGGGGGAAGCTGAGTCTAAGACATGTAACTAAGCATTAGTAGGCAATCTCATGTAAATGAGGGTTAGGATACTGAATCCCACAGTCACATAGCAAATGAGCACAGTCTGAGTAGTGTAAGAGATACATAAGGGGAGGAATAGAGTAGGAGATAGGTGACATCACATGGGGAATGGTAGAAAGAAATGCAGTTCATTGGAGGTCAGTGTAACATGACAGATGACAGACACAGATCAGGGAAAGAGGAGTGCCACAAGATAAGCATGGGAAAGTCAAGAAATGGAAGGTGTACACTGTTACTTACACCAAAGTTTCTTGCTGGGCGTGCATGTCTTGCGCCATGAAGAGCGAGTAGGGCAGTGTGCACGCGTGTAAGGCAGACAGCATGTGGGAGCGTGTTGGTAGATTTGTAACACTGTTTGCGCTAGTGTGCGCGCGTTTTAACCCGAATACGCAGATCCTGAACTGTGTAAGGATGTGTGAGAACGTGTAAGCCACTGTGAGCGTATTTCTGCTGGTATGCACACTGCTCCCCCCTGAGGAAACAGAAAGGAAAAAGGAAGCAACAGAATTAGTAGGAAGCTAGCAGGGAATACTGCTGGAGCTAGCAGGTGAAAACAATTAGAAGCAGGCAATTACACAGGCAGAATAGTAGTCCAGCCCAGCACTTAAAACTCTGCAAACAGCAGTGCAAGATGTTTCTCTCAAGAAACACTGCAAGACAGGAGTAAGCTATTAGAAGTGAAAACTGAAAAAGCTGAACAGAAATGCTAGGGGCTGCCATAGCTGTCATAATGAGACATAGGTGACTTGCTGAGGGTGGTGACAATGCAGATGGTGCCAGACAAACCACAGTGAGGAGACAGAGAAGAGTGTACAGGCCCAGGGTCACCTAACATGGGTTACATGAGCTGGAGATAGTAGAGCACTATTGAGTGGACAGAGAGCTCCTGCAGTAAATAGTCGAGCTGTGCAGGCCATGCCTCACACACAGAACCAACAGAGGGGAACCCATCCCAGTGGAAACCAAGGTATGTGTTGGCCTAAGAATACTAGCAACAGGTACCTTCCAGAGACCAACTGGTGATATGATGAGGATATCACAGGCATCAGCCTCCAGGGTACTGCACCAGTTCCTGGATGCCATGTCAGCACATGTCAGTGATCATGTATATTTCCCCAATGCCCGTGAGGTATTGGCCAGCAATATGCATCTCTTCCAGCAAATAGCAGAATACCCTGAGGTAGTGGGTGCAATAGACTGCAAGCACATATGCATCAAAGCACCAGCTGGTGAGCGGGGTAGGGCCTACATTAACCGCAAGGGCTTCCCCTCCATCAACTGCCAGGTCGTGTGTGATGCCCAGGGCATAATAATGAATGTGTGTGCTGGCTGCAATGGGAGCTACCATGATTCCCACATCTGGCATTTGACGCAGCTGTACCAGACATTTGCCAATGGGGACATCCCACACGGGCACCTAGTGGGGGATGCAGGTTATGCACTGGAGCCGTGGCTGATGACACCCATCAGAAATGCACACACACCTGAACAGGAACGCCATAATGAGGCACACGTACAAACACGTAATGTAATAGAGCATGTGTTTGGGCTGCTTAAGTCATGGTTCCGGTGTCTGGACACATCTGGTGGAGCCTTGCAGTACTCACCAACTACATGTAACCAAATTGTCATGGTATGTGCTATGCTACATAATATGATCTTGCGAAAACAGCTGCAGCAGGACCAGCATAGGGCTGGGCCAAACAGCCCCCCACCATTGCCAAGGCCATCACAGGCAGAGCGTGACTTGGAGGAGGAACAACCTGAGCCTGCCCCAGTAGGCAGAAGGAGGCATGCCCAGTATGCCCTGGCCTTGGCAAAGTGGCAACGCATAGCACATACACTGGCTCAGTAGGAACCCTGGGAATGATACCCCTCTCTGACTCACTCAAATAATAACAGGGATGCCTAAAATGACATGACCTGCTCAAAAACATGTACAGGGAGTGTAATATGTGCATCCGACAGAGGCAGCCCTGCAGCACCACCTGAGGCATGAATGCCATGTGTTAAGTAATGTAACACCATGTACTATATGCACACTTGTGGACCCTGACTGACATCCACCCTCACCAAGCATGAAGCCACAAAATGACGATGGGATGATCAATTGCAATAACTGGCTGAAGTAATGCAGTTAGTCAAAGGGGAGCCAATGTGTTTCAGCCTAGGAAGACATGCTGAGCATGACATGATGCACCACCTGCTCGGGGTGGCGTGCACCTATCAGTCCAGGCCCCATGGATACTGGCAAAGGCTGTCAGTACCCAGAGCATGCCCTGAATAGGTAAGTCTCAAAACACAAACCCACCTTCATAGGTACCACAAGGGATAGGAACCTAGATGTAATGCTACCCAATGCCAGAAGTCTAAACAGCAAGATGCATGCAGTGTAAACGCACACAGTATGGAGAATGTTGATATCAGTCCTGTAATAGAAAACTGAGTCAAGGCTCACATCAGCACCCTAACACTACCAGGTTACACCTCATACTGTGCTGTACAGCCTCAAAACATGGAACAAGCTACAGAAGGAGGGTGACTAGCAATAATTGTCAAGGATAACCACACTCCCATGTTGGTACCACAACTAGAAGCAGCATGGATTAGCCATGGTCAAATACCAATGGCTAAAACCTCCTCCCAGTATATAGCCTGCTGCAGACTACTGTCCTAATACCAGGAACTGCACCTGGCCTATGTTGGAATAAATGAATATATCAAGCCCCCTAAACCACATTATATTGGTTAACTGAAAATACCCAGACATACACTGGGAGCATTATACTAGCACCAACACAGTAGGAGAAAAGTTCCCAGAATCCATAAACCAAAATGCCCAGGAATAACGTACCACTCCCACAAGAGGGGTAAGCATACTGGATGTGATAATCAGCAACATGCATACTGGATGGCAAGATGAGAAGTGTATCCCTCACTGGTAAGACCAGACCATAGAGTAATCACACCGGATATACAAATCCTGACCGCAGTCCCTGGCCAGAAAACCACAGTGAAAGACATGTGTAAAGCATAAGTTGCACCCCTCCAAACCGATGTGGAATCCACGAAAGGCCCTGTGCAGGTGCAGAATATGGGACACACCGCAGAACATGTTATACAGGCATTCCATGAACACAGTCAGGAATGCTTGGATTATGCAATCACATATAACAACAAGACACAATGCCATACACGCAGGCATCTGGCATGCTGGACTCCAGCCATTACCAAACCATGCAAGAGAATGAGGAAGCTACTACATGATAAAGCAAACATAAAAAGGGAAGTAATCACTGATCAGTAGTATGGCAATAAAATATGTCCACACATACAATCCACTAAGGACAGCCACAACAAGTAGAATCTGTGAATCCAGAGGCAATGTGACACCTGCCCCAAGTACACAGACAACCCTCAACTCCCCCTAATAAATATAAATATATGTGAGAGATGCAACCATTTATCCAAACCGGTGGCTGAGCTCCCCCAAATCAGTACTGTCAAAACTAGTCAGGAGGAGAAGGTAACCACATACACCACAAACCCAGTCCCACATAGACCTATCACAACTGTAAACCAAACACATAAACACAGAAAAACATTCCCAGAGGCTCTAATTACAAACACACCACACCAACAGAGGCCTCCAAAGCAGACCCCAAGCAACCACAACCTCCAAACATAGCACATGCAACACATAGTACACAAAGCTGGTGTGCCAAACAGTTACAGGCCAGAAGGAGAAACAACATGCCTGATACAGTTGTAATAGGTGTCTGTATAGGCAGACACACTGCTGTCCCACTCACCAGACTGAACAAGGGAAAGGGTACAGTAAGCTGCCTGTAGGCTGCCACAATTTGTCACATAACACAAGTACGCAGATCACCCCAAAGCAAGCAGAAATATGTTGCACTCATTGTCCATGCTGGTGTGAATGACCTGAGATGTACCTCCCTGGACTACATGAAATGAGACATGGATGAGCTCTCTGAGTATGTACTCCAGGCCGGTATGACACTGTCCATTTGCAGCATCCAACCCTCACCAAGAATGATGCCACAGTACAAACATAGAATGATCAGCTTTAACAGGTGGCACAGTTACAGCTGCCAGTCCAAGAGGGTCTAATGTCTGTCTGCTTGAAATGTCATGCATGACAAGCCATGCTGCTCTTCCAGGGATGGCTTGCATCTGTTACCCCTGGGCGTCTGGATGCTGGATAAGGCCTTTGCCACATCCATAGAGCCGTACGTAGGCAAGGCCAAAAAGACTTACCCACCACCCTAGAAAACATAAGTGGTAAGAAACATAAGGGTAATGCTGACCAATGCCAGATGTGTAAACTGCAATATGCATGCTCCTGAGGCACTTCCCAGTATGGAGAACATCGATTTCTGTGCAGTGACAGAAGCCTGCTGCAAGCCTACTGACAGCACACCAGCACTACCAGGTTATACCACATATCATGCGTTATGGCCCCAACACCTGGACCAAAACATCAAAGGAGGGGGAGTATCCATATGCAGCACAGACACCCATACGGCCAGGTAATTGATAATGCACGAAGCAGCAGAGACCACCCATGTGCACTTAACTGTAGTCAAAACTGCTGTACAGTCTGTAGCATGCGACAGACCACACTCTCACACACAGGAACCCCACCCAGACATCCTGAAGACACTGGACAGTATGAATGTCCCACCAAATACCAGACAAGATACTCACAAATTACCACATAGGTGGTAAACCATTATGTATGCAAGGAGTAATCAGGGACCTAGGGACACAAGTCGACAGTAACCTTTCATGTGACACTCACAATGCCAATGTGGCTAGGAAGACTGTCTATATTGGACACCGTATCATGAAAGGATTCACATCTACAGCAACAGAGGTCACTGTGCACCTGTACTGTTCCCTTATCAGACCCATAATCTAGTACAATGACTCATATGGGATGTACCATACCTGACACCTGCAGCGGTTAGGAAGACCTCAAAGGTACCTCACCAAGAGGATAAAGGGTGTCAAATATATGTCATATGCTGCCTGGCTGTAGACACCCCAGCTGAATGCAGTCACAGACTGCCTACACAGAGGCATTGTATGTCTGTTGTACAAGGCCATGTCCAACACAGGAGTAATGGACATGCTCCACCCCAGGAAATCAAAGCCATTGGAGCTGTGAGAGTGACAGATGTCAGCCTCAACACATAATGAAATAGGATGTGCTGGAGGGACAGATACATAACCCAGAGGCTCCCCACACCCAGGAACAGTATCCCAATCCATGTTAGGCAGAGCCCCTCACTAACACCCCTCAACAGGAATATTGCCAAGTGGATGGATGATCGTAGATGTACACTGGGGGTCTTCACTGTGTCACGTCCAGACAGAGGCACAATAAAGAAAATCATAAATGGCCATAATAGTCACATAGCAAGGGGCGGCGAAAGACACACACACACTCTGGCTAGGCTTACTAATGCCCTAGGGTGAATAACTTAGTATGAACCTATGCACCTATGAAGATACAAACTGTACATGACACTAAGTATAATCACAAGGCTTACTCAACTGATGGTAGGAACCATATCGGGAATTCACAGATATGGTCCAAATCACACAGATATTACAAACAACATACCAAGCATTCACACATATTGCCAACATACAACCTGACAGGTGCAGTGCAAACCCCCCCTCCCCCAGAATGCAAAATATCTATCTCAGCAGACTGCTGGCCCCCTGACATTGCAGATGCTGAGGTAACAGCCATCATCTACAAAACAAAACACACAGCAGCAAAGGTATGTGATGGTGTCCTGGGCTGAAGCCAACATGGACTCCAAGAATAATGGAATGACAAATCACACTACTGCCCAGTGTCAGCCTTACCACAGGATATGTACCCAAAGAGCAGTGTACAACAACAGTGATCCTTCACAACAAAGGTGTTGCCTGAATGGATACTGCAAACTACCACCCTGGGATCCTGACAAGCTTGTTCTGCACAGCTATGGAAAGGATCAGTATGTACCGCAGACATAAAGCTATCGTAGACCTACTGACACCGGACCCTACCAAGTGTGGCTGTCGTAATTGCAGATCCTGCCCCTAAACATGTTTGACCCATTTGAAACAGTCATTAAGGTCAGTGATGAGGGAAATGTGGTCCACACAGCGTAGCTGGATCGTGCAAATGCTTCCAGACAATACCCTACAAGTTCAGTATGGATATGTTCACCAGCTTAAATATAAACCCCTATGTCAGTAGAGGGGTTGCAAACCAGACCAAGGACAGAACTGACATGGTCAGACATGCTGCATCCATGTCAGACTACAAAGCAGATATGAGTGGCATCCCACAAGGCTTGGTCCTGGGACCTCCTCCGTTCTGTGTATATGTCCCATAGGTACAGACCAACATGGAAGGACTGTGACTGAACATGTATGCAGAGGAGTACAAACTGCCTACCATATCTGACCCCCAGCTGACACAAGCAACCCACAAAAGGGCCACATAGAAACAGATAACTGGAGCCATTGCCATGTCAGCAAGCTAATTGCAGAAATGTGTATAGACAACCACCGTGGATATACAGTATGTGCCCACCAATTACCACACAGGTGTTAACCCATTACGTACCTAACATGTAATGAGAGACCTGGGGACACAAGGTGATAGATATCCTGCATTGGACAAACATGTGGCTGTAGTGTTCGCAGAAACATACCATATACCCACCCAATCATGAAGGTTGTCAGATCTAGATAAGGGGAGGTCACTGTTGCTCTGCAGTCATCCTTCATCAGCGACACAATTGACTACAATAGCCCCTGTGGGATATACCTCAGCAGACACCTCCATCAACTGTAAAGTCCAAAACAGTACCCCACCAGGAGTAGCAAAGAGCATGAACAGATGCCATGTGTTGCCTGATTAAACAAACTGCAGCTCCACACACTGCCATACTGCTCACCCAGAGGCAAGCTGTGCCTGATGTATGAAGCCATGTCCAAGCTGGAATCAATGAACATGCTGCACCTTGTACTATCTGAATGGCAGTGAGCTATGCACATGAGAGACCTGAACCCCAGCACTGACATACATAGGACAAGCTGTACTGAATGATCCATAACACAGAGGCCACCCCCACTCTTGAGTAAACTCCCAGTACAGGTTAGCCAGAGAGTCACCTATTCACTCCCCTCAAGAGGAATCCTGATGAGTGGATGGGAGATGGTAGGTAAACCCTGGGTATCACTGTTATGTCAGAGGTAGACGGAGGCACAGTATACTAACCATGACATATGTCATGGCAAACTCCAGTTACAATGTGTGTCGAAGGACAAACACACTCTGTGACTAGCATCAGAAATGGCCTAGGGAACATCGCTAGTGTTTGCCAATGCCCACCTATGTTGTGGAATAAACTACCAATGTTGGACAAGCCTGGCGTAGGTAGTCCATATCTGAACATAATGCAACATGGTCATATGAGCAGAACTGGCCCCTACACAGTCTGTTGTGCTCACTACGAAGATGTCAAGCAGTGATAGGACTAAAGCCTAGGATGCTGTCCACCACAGTGAAAGTAGTGAACCAGTACACTATACGGTACTACAGTGTTAGGTCATTATGAAAGGATGTTGACAACTGTATGCAAAGTATCCCATGCAATCCCTGCAGGCACAGTATAATCCCTGTTGTGGCAGACACGAATCAGTTGGCCAGTAAGTACACAACATGACACCCAACACACAACCATAAATATGAGATATTGTTGAAGTTCATACACACCCAAATATGTGGTGGACTGCAGAGGTCAACATATGGGAAGCTCACACTGGGCATGCTCGCACACTTTGATAAATGAGGCATATGTCAGACAACATGCCATGGAAAGGCTGAACTGGGCATTTAGCAGTTGGCCACACATATCTGGTATTTGTACGTGCCATTCCAGGAACCAACCACAACACAGCAATCTGCCCAGTGCACACAGTAAATGACTACAGAGACATAATTGATATAGTGGAACACCCTCATATTCAAACATCTTCCACAGATACACAAGTTGTTCATAGGAACAGGGAATGCTATGGCAATAAAGACCTGCAAACAGTCTAACAGCAACAAATATTGTGCATCTGACAATTAAACATATGGGTGCAGAGGTCAATACTAGGCTGTTTGCCCTAGGAAATGACAGCTTAGCCAGAGTGTGCTTGGCATCTGCATCCCCAGTACAGTAGACTACTGTGCCACTGTAAAGTAGGTCACATAAGGCAACGTGTGAGGCTAGTGAGCTGTGCCTCTGTCAAGCAAGGGCACAGTGGAGATCCCAGGGTTTGAATGTGCTAAGCCACATCCATGTTGTTGGTGTGTGCTGGAAGAGGGTTGCTGAGGACCTCTAACAGTAAGTGAGCATCAATAACAGACTGAGGGGAGCCCTATCTGCATTGTCTGGACAATTCCACTGTCAACACTGTGTTGTGATGATTATGTGGGATTGAAGTGTTGTGCCGGTACTGTTCACAGATGTCCTCCCTCTGTGGGATACAGCTCTGCAATGTATTAGCTCACTCTGTCTGTTGGATGGCTCATATATGGCTGGTGTACACCTGACAGGTGTCCTGTTGTGGAGCAGTCATGGGTATATGTGGGATAGCATGATCAATGCAAACCTTACACATGCTCATAGAATGCAATTGTCAAGGATTATGCAGAGTGGCCAGTATAGTCCCCCAGCATGGGTCCTTTGAAGTCATCCACCCCAGTCTTCACAAGTGTAGAGTCCGCTTGTGCTAAATACAGTTTGTTTGCAGTGACAACCTTGCCTGGGGGTGGGAACGGGATATGGATGTCCAGGGAAAGGTGGGTATGGTCAGATATCAACAATGGTGGTCTACCTCTGGTGTGGAACAGTGAGTACCCATGTTGCAGATGGACAGGTGCAATATGTATTCCCCCATGTGGCTGTGGTGAGTGGTTCTGCCATAGCACATGGACCCACAAATTGTAGTGGCTGTAGGGTAAAGTTGTAGAGGCCTGAGTAGTTCCCACACACAATATGCCTGTACCTGATGTTAACAACTGGAATGGTGTATGTGAACACCTGCATATCCCGGCACTGTTCCCAGGGAAGCAAAGTGTGTGTCCTGGATGTGGGAGTGGTGTTCTGGACTGGTTGTGTTGTGTGTTACAGGTCCTATGGTCATTAAGCATGGTATAGAACATAACCTGCCAGTGCGATGTGCACATCTGACCCTGAAGTAGGTGGCTACAGATGCATATATATGCTATCCCCCACCTGACAGGTAGTACTAGATGCACATACCTCTGTAGAAATAAAGATGTCAGCACCCTATAAATACTGCAGGTGCAGAGCAGATGCCCAGTAATTCGGATAGCGCGGTCTGCTAATGCATCTCTCTCAAGTGCCATAATATAGTTAGGTAGGGGTTTGAACCATGCAAATGCTCAGTGTGTGTGTGTGTGTGTGTGTGTGTGTGTGGGGGTGAGCGGGGTTGATGTGTGTGCAAGTCTGTGTGAGGGACATGTCCCTTTTGGCAACTGGGAAAACACTCTACAGGATGCACATTCCCCTATCTAAGCACTGATGATGCCAGCACCCTATAAGTACAACAGGAGAAGGGTAACCTCCCAGTAATGTGAATAGCGTGCTCCACTAATGCGTCTGTCACGAGTGTCATAACCTAGTTAGGTAGGGGTTTGAATCCTGCAACTACCCAGTGTGTGTGGAGGGGGGTTAGTGTATGTGCAAGTCTGTGTGAGGGAAATGTCCCCTTTGGCAACTGGGAAAACACTCTACAGGATACACATTCCCCTATCTAAGCACTGATGATGTCAGCACCCTATAAGTACAGCAGGAGAAGTGAAACCTCCCAGTAATGTGAATAGCGCGCTCGGCTAATGCATCTGTTACAAGTGTCATAACATAGTTATGAAGGGATTTGAAACCTGCAACTGCCCTGTGTGTGTGGAAGGGGGTTAGTGTGTGTGCACGTCTGTGTGAGGGAAATGTCTCTTTTGGCAAAACACTCTACAGGATGCACATTCCCCTATATAAGCACTGATGATGTCAGCACCCTATAAGTACAGCAGGAGAAGGGATACCTCCCAGTAATGCGAATAGCGAGCTCCGCTAATGTGTCTGTCACGAGTATCATAACATAATTAGGTAGGGGTTTGAATCCTGCAACTACCCAGTGTGTGTGGAGGGGGGTTAGTGTGTGTGCAAGTCTGTGTGAGAAAAATGTCCCTTTTGGCAACTGGGAAAACACTCTACAGGATGCACATTCCCCTCTATAAGCACTGATGATGTCAGCACCCTATAAGTACAGCAGGAGAAGGGAAACCTCCCAGTAATCTGAAAAACGCACTCTGCTAATGCGTTTCTCTCAAGTGTCATAACATAGTTAGGTAGGGGTTTGAAACCTGCAAATGGCAAGTGTGTGTGTGTTTGGATGAGGGGAGTTTGTGTGTGCAATTCTGTATGAAAGACATGTGCTTTTTGGCAATCAGGAGATCACACTACATGATGCACAGTACCCTTTCTAAACACTGATGATGTCAGCACCCTATAAGTACAGCCGGAGAAGAGGAACCTCCTAGTAATCCTAATAGTTTGCTTCGCTAATGTGTCTTTCTCACGTGTCGTGATATAGTTAGGTAGGGATATGAATCCTGCAAATGGCAAGTGGGTGTGGTGTGGTGTGGTTTGGGGAGGGGGTTAGTAGGGTGTGTGATTGCAAGTGTGGGAGAAAAGAGCCTTTTGGCAAATACTACAATACACCAGATGCTACATATTCCCCCAGTAAACACAGGGGATGTCACCACACTATCAGTACAGCCAAACAGGGCTACTTGGCCAGTAATGCCAATAGTGCGCTCCGCTACTGGGTCTATTACCATTGTCAGAGCACAGATAGGTATGTTTTGGAAACCCACAACTGCCACGTGTGTTTGTCACACAATATGACCTTGTGTGGGTTTTTGTGCATAACAATGCATTCCATTGCCTAAACCAGGAATGGCAATGCACACATGATGTATGTGTGTGACACATACACATAAATACATGTGACCTTCAGTAGTTACCATGTCTGACACGTGCCTCAAGTGGATAAATGGTATTCGCAATGCATAACAATATGACTGTGTCTTACTGTGCAGGGGCCGCACGCTGTATGTGTCTATACAGTGTGGGTTGTATATGGTATAATATCTACAGCAGGGGATACACATCTGGTCTGGGCCATATAGTCTACATGTAGTCGATGAACAGGTGCTGCATGTTCCCACCTGTTGTGGGAGTGGTAGCATGTTATTCCACTGCAATTCAGTGACCACATGCTGGGAACCTTTCGGCTAGTGTGTTGTAGCTACAGTAATGCTCACGCACAATGTTTGGCTGGATGCAGTCCAGCCATATAAAGACATTTCTTGAGACTGTCATATTGCCAGCGTTGTTAGGGAGGATAGGTGGGTTTCCTGTGTATGGGAGGGTTGTGTGTGCCAGGCTATGAACCAGAAGGCAGTCCAACACACTGTTAGCTGCTCATGGATAGGCCCTGATGCTTTGTGCTGTGCCAACAACCTGTAGGTGTGTGTATCTGTGGTGCCTTGGGATACCACCCCCCTGTCCATGTGTGTTACATGTGTAGGGGACGACAGGCATGGTATGAGGTATAACCTGGCAGTGATGAGTTGCACCTGTGAGCCGTGAATCAGGAATCTGGTACTGCACAGATATTGCAGTTCACTGTGCTGATGACAGTGTCCAGTGCATGCATCTTGTGGTGTACACTGCTGGTGTTGTGTACCATCACTGTTAGGGTCCTATCCTGTGTGATACCCATGGAGGTGGCTATGTAATCTGTGTCCTGCAGCAAAAGGCACTATGTGTGTATCAAGGGGCTTCACCAATATACAATGGCCCATGGGTGTCACGTGCAAGCTGCCCCTCGCAAATCATTGTGGCTTCCCTAGCATGTAAGCAGACGTTGACAGCCAGTGGATACCCTATGAATGACATTGGAGATTGAGCAGAATGTAGACATAGAACACCCTTCCTACATATTGTGGTAGCATACCTGGTGAGGGTATGATGGCAACCAAGATCAGGCTCATACTGGCCCGTGCCACATGCTGAGAGTTCCCTTCTATGTTCCCTATCATATAGTCCAGGGAGGTATGTCTCAGGTCATCCATAGTGGCATGGTCAATGACTGAGTCATATGTGTCCATGCCTCTGACTGACCTGTATGCATGTGTTTTATGGTGGACCATAGTGCCCCACAGGCATATCACTGTGACCTTCACCATGTACAGCCTGTTGAGCGGGACCCCACTGCAGCGGCCAAGAGAGGTACCTGACACATCTGTAGCAGGTGTGTTGTGTAGCCCTACAGGCTGTGAGTGTGTGGCATATGGGATGCGTGTGCCATGTGTGGCATGTGCTCTGTTCTGACGTAATGTATGCCTGTGTGCCAGCTGTGGAGGTGTGTGATGCTCAGGCAGGATGCTATTCTGAGTCTCCAAGTATGCCCCAGTGTGTTCAGATTGCTGTCAGTGCGGGTCTATGTCAGACTGGTATTGTAGTCACTGTAGTATGTCATGCCACCTGACAGGGTATGGCAGTACTGGGTTCAGAGTGCTCAGTCCCCAGATTGGCTATGTGGTGGCATCCCACACATGTGTTGTACATTCCTGGCCAGGGGAGAGGGTTGACTGCATACATGTGGCAGCTGTGACATTGCCACATGACTCACATAAACCACAACTGGACCATAGAGGTGATTCACAGGTTACCTTTGCACATGCTACCATAGTAGTGTGATTGCCATGGTGATTACCAACACATAGGGCCAATGGGGAACAACATGCTGAAGGTGTGTATGTGTGGGTGTACTGCTATGGATTTCATAGCACTGGTATATGTGACTACACACGTGGGTAAATGTCAGGTAAGCATGTGCAATGTGTCACAGGCAACGTACATGCGAACAGGACAGACAGTAACATTCTGTCATGTGGAAACTTGACATACGTATAGTACGCTATGCAGATGTCACTAGGAGTCCACAGAAGCACTGTAACTCTGCATTGCAGGTGGAAGCAGTGTTCCAGGGAACCCCAAGCGAACATGCATGCAAACAAAGCTACAGAAAGCAGGGCTAGAAGTAGTCCATTGTACAACAAAGAAGGGGTAACACTTACAGTAGGTAACAGTGAAAATATGTAGGCACTATCAACATGTACCCAGGAATGCACAGCTCAGATGTCCATGGTACAACTGAGTTAATTGTGATTTGTATTACATTGGTACTGCACACATATCAACATACGCAAACATCCACATTGCATAGTCATTGTGGGCAACTTGCCACCATTACTGTACATGTCCATCATTGCGTATCACTACTTGCATTAGCTTCCCCCCTGTGCTACCTATGTATGTGGCTATCTGTTGACATCCTTACCACCGGTATGCAATAATGTGCAGCTGTTACACTATGGTACTTACTATGGGTGTAGATAACAATTCAGGACAGTCATACAGTCACTGCATCAGGCATGCTGGGATATACACACAGTCATATCAGCACACTGTACTGTTACCAACATGATACTAGTAATATACTTCTATGTAGTCACCCTGTGCATCAGCAATGTGTTTACCTGTTCCTGCACTGATGTTGGAGATTGCAGGAGGTGGCACAGTTTCATCATATGCACAGGGTGTGAATTAGGTATGCCTGAGTCTGCCACTGATACCACCAATTGACATGTGTGTGTATGTGTGTTTGTGAGGGACAGCAGTACAGGGTGGGGCACTGTTGGTGCAGTGTGTGCATGTATGTGGTAGCCCTAGGTGTTAACATTTCGCATGTGTGTATGCATGCACACAGTTCCACCTCATGGCTGCCATATACTGAAGTTTGTGGACAGCCACAGACTGCACCTGGCAGGTCATACAGATCAGTGTCTGTGGGCACGAACACGGTACCTGTGCCTGGCAGGGGTGCTACGGACCATATCCAGTACTAAGCCAGACTGGGTACTGTCATCAGAAGCGGGAGTGTGTTGACTGGACACAGGTCCTTGTTGGGACTGTCCAGAGCCACGTGCACGTGGTCTCCTGGGGCATTCCGATGACAGCATAGACCCAGCATTGCTGGGGCTGCTGCTGGCACTATGGGGGTGTCCGCGGGCCTGTTGTCATCCATGCCGACTGCCAGCTGCTGCTGTTGCTGGCATACGGCCACGTCGATGCCGCAACCATCCACCATTGCCCTGGCTCATGGACATGTGGTTGTGGAACTGATGTAATATATCCCCACAACATCTGTCTATGACATTGGTGAAATTACGGATAGCATCCGCGATGTCACGCATACTGTCAGTCATGTCTGTGCGATATGCTCTCAGCTCCCTCAGACCCTGTCTGGTGTACCTTTGCATACGCGACTGTGCCTGCATGACAGCCCGAAACATAGCTGAGGTTGACAGACCTCTTTGGGCACGTCTGCCAGAGGCAGTATGCCCACAGATGCTCCCACGAGGACCCATGGGCAATTGTCTGTGTGGTACCACTGCAGGACCCTGCCCATGGCTGCTGTGTGGGGAAGCATGTGCCACAGATATCACATTACCCTGGTCAATGCCCACTGTATCCTGTCCATCACCTAGGGACAATGGTGGCATAGGATGTACTGGCAATATGACTGTGCAATGATGGGGTTGACAGCTGTGTACTGTCAATTGTCTGACCAATGACGGACCCTGACACATCTTCCTGTGCCATTACACAGATATCATCATTATCAGTACCTGTGGCACCAGATTTAGGTTCCGTGCTGCAGGACACCAGAGCAGCACCAGAACATGTGGGAGGAAGACAGGAAACACAGTTTACAATGTCTACACAATGTTACCAGTGATGCACTAATGCACACATGCACACATGCACACATGCACACATGGACACTGGCACACATGCACACATGCACACGTGCACACGTGGACACAGGCACACATGCACACATGCACACATGCGCACATGGACCCATGCACACACGCACACGTGGACATGTGCACATGTGGGCACGTGTACACATGGACACATGGACACATGCACACATGCACACATGCACACACGGACAGAGGCACACATGCACACATGCACACATGCACACGTGGGCACAGGCACACATGCACACATGCACACATGCACACTTGGACACAGGCACACATGTACACATGCACACCCCACAGTATACACACAGAGCACTACTGAGTTACACTGGTATTACTAGCACTATCAGGACTATTATAGGTATTGTTAAAACACACTCACCAGCATGGATGAGCTGCCTTGCTGTAACACCGGAAGGACCTGCATAAATGAGGAGATTAATGTCAGTGGGCACAACTGTGCCATTGATACTACATATGATACAGTGCAGTAGTACATCAGTTGCCTTTCACATGTCAGCTGCTGATATTGGCAATATCACACCTGCACAATTACATACTATGTTGACAGCTACATACCACGGACACTCCTTACACATGCATAAACTAACAGTGTACAGAACAGTCAAGTGTACATATGGCATATTACCTGCACGCTCCATGTCGTGTTGCTGTGTGGATCCAGCCTCTGTCATGATGCAGGTGTGTTGCTGTTGATGTTCTGGAGATGGAGCCACAACACTTAGGAGTAGCCCCTCCAGTCTGGTGAGGGGGAGATGTGTGGCCACCCCTCCTCCTGTGGCGACCTGTTGCCTGTGGATATCCGACGCACACTGACGGACATTTCTGATTAATTCACTGCAGTGATGTCATACCTGCTCATATGTCCTATTATGCGTGCCAGTGTCATTTACCCTATGGACAAGGTCTTGCCACAGTGCGGCCCTCACCTGCTGATTCTGGCTGGTGCGGGAAAACAGTATGTAATAATCCCACACCAGGCCCTGGTGTATCTCCTCATCTTCTGCTGCAGAGTAGGCAGGATTATGCTGACGCACCATGTCCCTGGAAGAGAACACAAACAGGATATCAGCAGACTATGTCAGCAATATATGGCACACATACTATACATGATACTCAACTGTAGTGATATACTACTACTCCTATATGTAGCATGTGTGTGTCTCTTGGTGGATACACAAGTACATGGCCAGATATCAGTGCTCAGCCAACACCTGTGAAGCAATACCTGCCACATTCCATAGAACATAGTAGCATGCCCCATCGGTCAGCACACTGAGACAGGTCCAATGCACAACCTCACTCTGGGGGTTCATACCAAGGTACTGTATGTGGAACGCCATCCACTAGTGTGATCTGGACACATATTACTCGGCCTGGATATACATATCCCACCACCACCACCACCAGCACAGTAGACTACTTTGATATATCTGTGATTAGACAGATATTCACTTGTTAGGACTGACATGGTATTCATGCAGCCCACTGGGCCAGTGGAAGCCACAAGCCACACTGCTGACCCCTTTGCGAATGCTTCCCACGGACATCCCAAAAATGCATGGAACATGCACACACATTTCTAACCCAGACCCTATGCGCAAAGGTTAGGCATCCTGTCTGTTGGACCCCAGCCAAAGGCAGATTGTATATCGATAGAAGGAGGCTACTGCAGGACAGAGCAGATTCACATAAAGGGAAGGCATCTGTGGTCAGCACTGGTAATAAGCTATGGTCTCTCATAACAACATCCATGGCCTACTCTGGGAGGGAAATGGCCACGAACACTATAGATAACCACAAGGCCTTCTTCAGTTATGTTACACATATGGACCAAATGCCTCAGATATGCTCAGAGTTACTACACACCTACTTAACATTCACCGAACACACAGATATTGGCAACATTCTGACAGACAGGTTCAGTGCACGTATTCCCCCTCTTTCTCCCCCACACTTAGGAAAACTTATCACAGCTGAATGTAACCTCCCTATCATCTCACAAGTCCAGGTGAGGGCCGCCCTCAGCAAAGCAGAACACACAGCATCAATGTGACCTGATGGTATCCCTGGATGTGTGCTACATGAACTCCAAGAGGACACCGCATATTAGACTGATATTTAACATTGGCTGTACTACAGGATATGTACCTGAACACTGGCATACAGCAACAGTGGTCCCACTCCACTAAGGAGGCACCTCTACTGACCCTGGGAACTACCGCCCCATAAGCTTAACCAGCCTGGTCTGCAAAGCTATGGAATGATTCAGTATGGGACACATATACAGTGATATTGGGTACCTGCAGACACTTGTTCCCAGCCAGTTTGCCTTTGTGATGGGCTGATCCTGCCGTTTGAACCTGGTTGACCTTTCAAAACAGTCACTACAGCCATTGATGAGGGCAACACAGTCCATACAGCCTACCTGGACTTGCCTAAGGCCTTCAACACAGTACTCCACTCAGGCATCATAGACAAGCTCATTAGCTTACATGTTACTACATATGTCACATGATGGGTTGCACACTGGTTGACATACAGAATCCATAATATCGATATTGCAGGAGCCATGTCGGACTCAATGCCGGTCACATGTGGTATCCCACAGGCCTCTGTCCTAGGACCCCTCTTGTTTGGCATCTATTTCTCAGATGTGAAAGCAAACATGTGCGGGTTGTGAATGACAAAGTTCCCAGATGACTGCAAACTAAGCGCCATAGTCGTTACACCAGCTGACACACACATCCGACAGACAGGCCTCACTGAAATGGACAACTGGTGCCAGGATCATGGCCTAACACTGAATGACATGTAATGTATAGTCATCCCCTTTGGGTGGAACTATGTGCACACAACATATCACATGGACATACCTATAGATAAAGACCTATGACACATATGGAGGGTTCACAGTATGTAGACTATTAACTTGTTACTTTACATTACCTGTGTTTGTCACAGCTGGTTGCGTTACCGCTACTACAGCTTCCTGCTGCTGCTAGCCCAGCTTGGTACTGACACTGCTGACAGCTTCAACTTAGTTTGTGTACCGTGTGTTGTTGTTTGTGTTCTTTTTTTTTTTTTTTTTTTTCTTTCTCTCACTCTCTCTGTCTCTCTGTCTGCCTCCAGACAGTGCAATGAAAGTATTGCATGTGTGGAGTGTGAGTACAGGATGCTTTTGTAGGTATCTGCATAAGTCCATGTGATGGCCTCTGCACCAATTGTATGCCAGCATTTGCTAATTGCATGCAGCCAGTTGTGTACTGATTGCAGTTCTCACTGTGATTTCAGGTCAGTGCTATAAAAGGGTATGTGAGATAGGCATTGCCCTTTCAGATTGTAAGGGCGGGGACCATGCTGGTATGCTGTGGACACTGTTCTGTGAGTGTAAAGGTTAGTATCCCTCTCATGATTCAGGCTGTGTTGTAGATTCACATTTCTCCATTCCTCTCTCCTGTTTCCTGTAGTAAGTGTGTATGCACACTGACACCTACAACTATATCTATATATATATATATATATATAAACATACATACATTTATATATGTACATTAACTGACATTATTACCTACTAGCTACCAACTAGCATGGCTGTTTCTGTTCACACACTACTATAATGGAAATCCACCAGTTTTGACAATAAGTATAAATGACATGCTTTGTGTACTACACATCCTATATTCCCTTTACATTCATTCCTACTTTTACATGATATATTTATTTTAGCACAATGTTCTTGTATAAGAGTCATGGCTTAGTAGTAGGTCATGTAGACTACTGTTTTCAAGGTCCTGGGTTCGGGACTGATGGCTTAGTAGTAGGTCATGCAGACTACTGTTTTCAAGGTCCTGGGTTCGGGACTGACAGTGGGATTTTATTTTGCTTATGAACTGACTACAGGACCTGTAAATCAGAGTGACAAAGGCAATTTTAAGCAGTTGTAACTGGGTTAGCCCTGGTTTGCACGGAGCTCTCGCATGCGCACTGGTGTTCAGCTCCGTGCACACCCGCTTACAACCGCTTAACAGTGCTTACTCTGGCACACACCTGCGCTATTTTCTTTGAAAGAAATGAAAATGGGGAGACAGGAAAGTGGTGAAAAAGGGGTCACAAAGAGGGTAAGACAGTAGGGAAACAAGCTTTGGTTTTGCAGGAGGGATGTAGGTAAGGCCCATAGCTGCCCATTTCTTCATCAGCAACAGCTGTGCATATGTATGTAATTTGGTGTGACATTTGAAACCTTCCACCCCTGAGAGAGGTGTCAGGACAACAATAATACTTGTTGTACAGCCAATTGTAATTGATAGTTTCCATGTCCAGCAGACATGTGTGCGGAATGGGCAGCTATGTATGGGCGTAATTTTTTTGTGGGTACAGAGTGCCCTTTTTTTTTCAGGTGAGAGTGGTATGTCAGGTGAAGGAAGTCGGTATAGCTGGGGAGGTAGGTTGGGTAGGTCAACTGACAAGACAAACAAGACGCATACAGGGGCGGTGTATGACACGTGTGGGGGGGTTACACAATTGACAGGGACTGATTTATATATATGGATCTATGTCAAAATCACAAATTACCATAACATTTAGTTGCAATATGGTGAGACAGGAATGATGAATGTTGATATTCAAGAATGTTTAGATCATCATACGTTTTCACCGCTAAAGGAGTTGGTGGGCCAATGTGGCGAACGTTGCCCTTTTCTCCACTGTAATGCGATCTCGGACTTGGTAGATTTAGTGGGGGATGTGGGTTTTATTTGCTTTGTTTTTTTTTTTTTTTAGTTTTGTTGGCTAATTGTTTACTTACCACGGGAAAATTTACGATGATCTGGACATTCATGAATATAAACTTTTGTCATTTCTGTCTCGCCGTTTTGCAACTCACCATTATGATAATTAATTAATTTGACAAAGATTAATATATATATATATGTATACAGATGGATATACCTATATATATGGTGTGGCGAAGATGGACAGGATTAGGAATAAGAATATTAGAGGATCAGCCCAGGTTGGAAGGTTTGGAGACAAAGCCAGAGAGGCAAGATTACATTGGTTTAGACATGTGCCGAGGAGAGATGCAGAGTATATTGGGAAAAAGATGCTAAGGATGAAGCTGCCAGGTAACAGGAAAAGAGGAAGGTCTAAGATAAGGTTTATGGATGTGGTGAGAGAGGATATGCAGGTGTTTGGTGTGACAGAGCAAGATGCAGAGGACAGGAGGAAATGGAAACAGTTGATCTGCTGTGGCGACCCCTAACGGGAGCAGCTGAAAGAAGACGAAGAAGATATATATATGTATATATATATATATATATATATATATATATATATATATATATATATATATATATATATATATATATATATATATATATAGATATATACGTGTGTGTGTGTGTGTGTGTGTGTGTGTGTGTGTGTGTGTGTGTGTAAAACAAAGCCAGAGACTAAGGACTAAGGAATGTGTATATAAATATATCTCTTTCTATATATTCGTAGATATATGTGTGTATATCTGTCTGTCTCTGTCTATATTTATTAATTAATTTGCTGACATTTGTTTACTAGGAATGTCCGACTATTTCAGTGAAGGCCTGGAGAGAAAAGCTACAAGGTATCTTATTTAATGCAACCAATATTTACAATAACAAATTCTATAATGCAGTTTCACTGAGTACACAGTATAATGGTCAGTGTAATAAGATTTGTATTGATATTCACAAGCATTACATTTACAAGCCTTGTACTGAAACTTTACAGACCGAAAAGTGGTGTATAAGATAGTTAGGAATAATTTAAGAAATACTACAGAGTGAGGTATTAGAGGAGATAAGCATGACTGAGTGTTAAGAGAGAAGTAGTGATGAAATAGTAATTTGGTTTCACTAATTAGAAATAGGTATAGTAGTTTAACAAGTAAATAATGTAAAGTTAAGTGATTTAGTGCTTTAAAAGGAGATATAAGAAAGGTGAGGAACAGTGTCAGAGAGCTATGTGAGACACAATGATGTCCCCCTCACCAGGTGCAACAAGGAGAAGGTCACAGTCAGCTGCCTGTCCAGTGCCAGAATCAACCACATCGCTCCACAGCAGGTACAAGTATGACTCTGTCATTGCCCATGTTGTTGTGAATGACTTGAGATATACCTCCCTGGACTATATGAAGAGAGACATGATTGAGCTTTCAGAGTATATGTCCCAGACAGCTATGACCCTAGCCCTAAGCAGCATCCTACCTTCACCAAAAATGATTCCACAATAACAACAAAAAATAATTGACTTCAACAATTGGTTTAGTTTCTGGTGTCTTTCCAAGGGGATCCAGTATCTGTCTGCCTGGGATGATACAGCTGACAGGGCTCAATGCTTTGCCAGAGATGGCCTCCACCTGTCAACCCTAGAGTTCTAGATCTTGGCCAAGGCTCTTGTCTTCTCTATTGTGCTTTTCCTATGCTGTGTCCCAAAGACAAATCTTCTAACATAAAAGATCTGGCAAAAAGCAATTTGAAGGTCACATGCTTAATGTTAGGAGCCTTAACCTGAAAATTCATTCACTGGTGGCTCTCCTCACACTGGAAGATACTAGTGTCTGTGCGGTCACAGAAACTTGGGGCAGGGCTGCAGAAAGCACCTCTGCCTTTCCAGGCTATACCTCATTCAACACTTTCCGACCCCAAAATGAGGTTGGAAAGACTAAGGGTGGTGGAGTCTCTACCTTCATTCAGGATAGGCACACCTCCAGATTGGTTTGCCAGGATGAGACACCCATCCAAGTTATCACCAGCTATAACCCCCCCTCCATGACTCAGGGCACCCACTCCTCCTACCTGGACCTACTTGACTCCATCAAGGTACCCCCTAACACCCTGATTCTTGGTGACTTCAACTACCCCACCATAGACTGGGTGAACTATTCCTGCACTAATACACTTACTCAATGATTCCTTGACTTTGTCACTTCTAATGCACTAGACCAGCTTGTCTAATCCCCCATAAGGAGAGAATACATTCTGGACTTGGTTCTCAACAACATAGGTGACCACTTCTCCATTCGCATAGTATGTATTTGCCTGGTGAGATCAGATCATTGGACTGGCTCATTCGAAGTTTCTATCCCACCCAACCCCTCTCCAGCCATAACCAGGCTAAAAGAATTCTCAAAAGCTGACTACAACCTCCTAAGGGAGGGTATCAGTAGCTTCATACCACTACCCCCTCAGGGGATGCAAACAACTATGCTGAACAGTATGCCAATGCAGTATACAAGCACCTGCACAACTGCAGAACTGAGCCATACCCAGCAGAACTAAAACCTTCTCCTCAGGGAAACACAAACCTATCTGGTAAACATCTTCTATCAATGGTCTTTACAGCAAAAGGAAGAAACTGTTGTCCAAGGGTAAAAAGGAACAAATTCCAAATTGGAAAAACTCCCTACTCAGCCTCAACAAGCTAAAGATTCCAAGCCATTTATGAGTTGAAACTAGCCTCTGAAACAAAGGGAAACCAGAAGTCCTTCTTCAGTTATGTCAGCAACCTCCATGGCAAATCCCAGGTTTGTACATAAAGGAGAACCGCACCCACAGACTCAAAAAACATGTTTATTTCATCATGGTTTGATGTTTCCTACATTTTAACACCACTCTGGGACTATTTACAATTTTTTTAATATTTTTACATGTAATTTCTGAGTTTGATCACAAGGGGTCTGGCATATTGAAATAATTCTGATTGTTTAGTCTGCCTGTAGGTATCCCATAATGCAGTGCTAATCTGTAAAAATTTGCACCACGCAGGCCTCTTTCTTCTTAAAGCCAGTCAGTTTTAAATACTATTTCATGTCATTCAATGACTACTTAAAATACAAACAGTGCAAATGCCACAGAACAGACTTTCAAAGTGCTTTTTACTGCTGCTTCTTTTTAGAATGGCTTAACTGTAGTTTTTTTTTTTTTTTTGTGAAGCCTGAATTGTATTACTTTGACTCATCTTCCATCTCTCTTCACACCTAACTTCCCTAGCTGTCAGAGTGCTAAGGGTAATTTGAGCTGTTACCTGTTGTGATTGACAGCTCACAGCAGGATACTTGACTCATGTACTGTTTCCTTGTTCTAGCCTTTACTTTCTATATGAGTAGGGGAAGGACCAGGTAGCTCTGACATCACAGCATCTGTGGGTTTTTAGAACGGTCATGATGATGTCAGTTTGGGGAGGAAATTGGCCAGAAAAACTATCTATATTCAGTGGCCTTGATGACATCAGTGAAGTGGAGACTTTTTTTCAGGTCAGGATAAAAGTTTTTTGAAAGTGAAACCACCACAGTACAGTGAGGTACTGTTCTAGTGGAGAGAAACAGTCAATTTAAAATATTTTAAATGCTGTGTTGTTGTTTATTCATAGCAGGGCAATAAATAGGTAGAAAAATGAGAGAGAAGTTGAGCATTTAATAATATAATCCCATTGTTGTCCTTTAATGGTACCACTTACATAGATCCTGTTGATTTAGCCAAGCTACTAACGGATAGGTTCAGTGCAAACCTCATCCCTATCCCCCCACAAAGACCCATTTGACATCCCCAATGCTTGTCCCACACCTCACATCTCTGTAGATCAAGTGTTAAAAGCCCTGTCCAAGGCAAAGAACACAGCTTCCATGGGCCTAATAGTATTCCAGGCTGTATTCTGCAGCATCTCCAGCAAGATCTAACTTTGCAATTGAGCACCCTATTCAACCACAGCCTGATTACAGGATTCATTCCAGCAGAGTGTAGAACTGCCCCCTTGCACAAAGATTGTAAACTATCGCCCCATTAGCTTGACAAGTCGGATCTGTAAAGCCATGGAGTGCATTATAATGAATCTGCTAAACAAAGACATAGGTAATCTCCAAACACTTGATCCCACCCAGTTTGGATTCAGCAGAGGCAGCTCTTGCCTATTGAACTTGGTTTACTTCTTTGAGACTGTCACCAAGGCCCTGGATGAGAGAAAGTCAGTACATACAGCTTACCTTGACTTGGCCAAGGCCTTTGACACAATCTCCCACTCGGGCATCAATGAAAAGCTGACTCAACTTGGCATAAATCCCTATTTCTTCAGGTGGGTAGCCAACTGGCTCACCAATAGGACCCACAAGGTCAAAATAGGCTCCACCACCTCCAACAGCAGACCTGTCACTAGTGGTGTTCCCAAGGGATTTGTCCTGGGACCCCTACTGTTTGGCTTCTGAGGGGTTCAGGCAAAGACAAAGGGCCTGTTGCTAACCAAGTCTGCAGATGACTGTAAGTTGGGTGCTGTCATTGACTCCCCAAATGATGTTAACATACTGCAGGAGCATCTCACAGGCACAAATAACTGGTATCAAAGTCATGGACTTAAGTTAAATGCAAAAAAAGTATTATCATACTATTCAACAAAAACATGGCCCCTACTGCTTACCATATCAAATACAACGCCCTAAGCATGCAACCTGTGGTAAGAGACCTGGGTACTCAGATTGACAACAATCTCACATTCGACCATCATGTGGCGGCAATCATCAGAAAAGCCTTTTACTTGGTTCATCTCATAAGTAAAGGGATTCCATCCAGAAAAAAGGAGGTTATTACCTCTCTGTACTCCTCCTTCATTAGGCCTATAATTGAGTATAATGCCCCGTTTGGTATGTACCTCTCCAAACACCTGCACCAACTGGAAAGGCCACAGAAATCCTCACAAAGAGAATCCATGGCCTCCAACATATGCCCTAAGTGGGCAGGCTCATATCACTATCACTCTACTCGGTATCATACAGATTGCTCAGAGGTGATCTGTGTCTTGCCTTCAAGGCAAAGTCGGACCTTGCCCTACTAGTGATCCTCCATATCAGTATGTCTAACTCCTTGCACATTACCTGCTTGATAGGCCTAAATCTAATATGCAACGTCAACAAAACATGCTGGAGAGACAGGTTTGTCTCCCAGAGGCTTCCCCTTCTCTGGAACAGACTTCCTATACATGTAAAACAGAGTACCTCACTGACCCTCTTCAGGCGGGTTATATCTTTATCGCTTATTGACAGGGGTGACAGGTGCTGACTGAGGGTTCCTTTTTAGGGTATAAAATCTTGGCTAGGCTTGTCAGGGCCCCAGGGCCATTAGCCTAGTAACCTCCTATGATCCTATGATCCTGTGAGGAGCAGGGACAAAGTCAGGAGGCAGAGAAGAAGTCATTTAGTAATGGTTTGAAATGATGAATGTGTGTGATAGAACTGATTGATACATACCTCTCAACTCTACAGATTTTCACAGAATTTCAAGATTTTTGCCTCATATTTTTTTGTCATTTTTGCATAAAATTGTGGTTTTCTGGCAAATTAGCGGCAATCACTAAAGACTGAAGTTAGAAAATAATGACAGACATTTGAGTTTTAGACTTCATACCCTTCAGAAAATTCATGCTAATGCAAAACCTGTAGTTCTTTCAACTTTCTAAGTTTGTAAGAGCAATATTTAAAAAGTGTCCCTATTTTGGGCCTTTGGCCCAATTTTATTAATGGCTTTGTCCAGATTTCTCTCTCTAAAAGGTTGAGAGGTATGGATTGATATAAAATCTTATTCCAGGTTCTATCTACACTATTGGAATAGAGACTGACCCCATCAGCCCTCTGTATTTTCTAGATGGTAAGCAGTTATTTATTTGACTACAGGGAACAATCTGGAAGATGGTATTGGAGTAGGGCGTTTAATTGCTGGGCAATTATATGGGGTATGGATGATTTTATGGGTTCATGTAATGAGGAAGCTCTGGCTATGTGAATGTTTTAAGTGCTAAACAGTGGTGGGTATGGTAAGGTTTGTTGCAAGTGAATCTGGCAATTTTTTTATAGCACTGTTCAAGTTTAGAACTAAGTGAGGCTTGTAGGTTGGTCATGATAAGGCACTCATATAGGAAAGAGTAAGGGGTAAGTGGTAGCTAGAGTTATCTTTGTAGAGTCTGTAAGGGATTTCTTTACTGTATGCATGGTGTTTGATTTTGATGGGTTTTCTTGATTCTGTTGTAGATATGTAAACTGAACTTAAGATTTCCGTTGATTGTTATGCCAATTAGTTTTGCATATGGGGTAACGTCAATGATGTTATTATTTAAGAAAAAGATTTTTAAATTGTTTTTTTTTCAAGGAAGTGGGCTTTTAGGCAAAAATAAATAGTTTAGATTTGTGGGGATTTAGTAGCAGGTGATTATCCTGTAGCCAAATTTTAACAGAGTTAAAGGCTTCTTGAGTAATTCTCTGAAGATGTATTAGGTTGTTGTATATTGCATATTAACTTCATAGATTCATAGGCTAACAATCCAGTGGGCCTTTATAAGTCTAGCTATGTTTTCATAAAGAATAATAATGTCCTTTTTCCAAACAGGACATTGAGGTCAAGGCATTTATAATCTACTTCTGTCCATAAGGTACATGGATGGCAGGCCCAGCATAAATTTCCTGTTCCCCATTGACTGGTTGAGGTTCTACTTAAATTGGGTAATAGACAAACTCAACTTCACATGGATGGGAATCCTGATCCATAGGATGTGCAGTCTCTGGGACACATATCTGTCTCCCCAGCATGTTCTGTTTAAGTCACAGACAAAATTTAGGTCGCTAGACCTTGCCATTTCTTTTTTTTTTTTTTTTTTTTCAAAACAGGTTTATTGTTTTAACATATAAGAGAAATATCATAACAATTTTATACAAGTAATTAAAAATAGGTATTATTATAATATTCAACAAAACAACTAAAGTATTTACAAAGACATCCACTACAATCAGATCAATTAATTAAACTAAAATACCATGCTATTGAAATTAAAATTTTTTTAACAAATTTTGTAAATTATCCCATACAATAAAATAAGATGTTTTTCTATTTGTTCTAGTCCTAATTGTGTTTATTTCCATATGGCACACTATATTCATAACATTTTTAAATTCATTGAACGAAGGAGGTGTATCTGAAATCCAATTTCTAGTTATTATTTTCCTAGCCACTGCTAGAATAGATCATAACAAGGGAAGCTTAACCTTTTAACACTTTGAGGTACAGGTGTGTTGAATAATATAAGAGATTTAGAAATAATGAAATTATCTGTAAAAGAGCCTGCAAAATTCATTAATTGACTTCCAGTATTCTTTCAATTTTATACAGTCATAAAACATATGAGCCCAGTCAGCATTAATTTCTACATTACATCTCTTACATAGATTATCTTTATTATTTATTTTATTCATCATCAAAGGTGTATAAAAAGATCTATGTAAAAATTTCCATGTATAAAGTCTCCAGACAATGGAAGACGTAGTTCTATAAGCAGATTCCAATATATATTGTTTATCTTGTTGATTTGGTGGGTCCCCATTAATAGAAGTGAAATAATTCCAGTATGAATCTACACTGTAAAAAGTTTCTTGTCTGATAACTTTATGTATGTATGAAAGTTTACCTTTATCAGAAACTTTATGTTGTAAATTTAATATCAAGTAATCAATCAGTGTTGGAATAGATTCTTTAACAGTTATAGACATTAAATCTATTTTATTAATGAGATGTTGTCTAAAGGTCTGAACCTCTAACCAGCAAGTTTCTCTTAGATCAAATTCTTGTTTTAAGAAATCTAGATTTTTAACTTTATTATCAGATATCAACTGATACCAGTACTTTAGATCATTATCTATAGCTAAATGAGTTCCTTCAGAAGTAGATGACAAAAGCATACCCTGAGTATACATTATAGGAAATACAATAAAATTCCATTCCCTATACTTAGGGTGCATGAATATAAAGTTTCGATAACTAATAATAATATTTAATGGGTAGCAAACCATATGTTTAGGTGTAATAGGTGAAGTACAAAATTCCTTTAGTAACCATAACATGGAGTTATTTACAATCATATTTTTATGTGTTAAGGAGATTTTCATGAAGTGTATACTAATTAGCTCCCAATAATCTTTCCATTTTGTGACATATGACTGATCTATTAATAAAGTAATAACTTTTACAATAGAAGAGATAGTATATAAATTAAAGTCTGGAAAAGAAATACCCCTTGAGACCAGCTATTAGTATGTTTCTTTAATGCAATCCTAGGTCTATTAGGTGCCCATAAGAAATTTAACATTAGTGTGTTCAGTTTCTTGATAATTATTTTTGTAGGTGGAAGTATTATTGATTGTATTAAGTATAAAATCTTGGGGAATATTATCATTTTAATAATTGTAAGTCTCTCCTCCATAGTAAAAACATATTATTCCAGGTATTAACAAGATTTTGTATATTAAGAAAACAGGTATTATAATTATTATATATAATAGATTTAATATCTTTAGATAGTATTATACCTAAATAAGTTATCTGACCTGAATTGGGTACATATTTAGTAAAATCACTAATGAGAATATTTTTCGTGTATATATAGGTAGTATTTTAGTTTTTTATTCATTGAATATTAAACCAGAAATACTTTTAAAATTCATCATGTTATCAAATAGAGACTGTATAGAAGAATTAGATCCTGCTGATGTAATTAGAACATCATCTGCAAAAAAGTTGAATTTTGGATGTTGTATTTTCATCTATTTCAAAACCCTCTATGTCAGTACTGTTTCTGATCAAATTAGCCCAAGGCTCCATTACTAAAGTGAATAATAGTGGAGAAAGTGGACATCCTTGTTTTGTAACTTTAAGAATGGGTATTTTTTGTGAAACATATGTTCCTACCTTAATATAAGCCAACGTTCCTTTGTATAAATGTTCAA
>NC_056728.1:1997689495-1997741995 GCF_019279795.1 Protopterus annectens | reverse complement strand
CTATTTTAGTATCCATTTTATCCATCTTAGCAGTAAGTTGCTGGACTATAATTATCAGAGACTGAAGTTCTTTCTTGATGCTGGAGTCTTGAGAATTTGTCTTACTGGAACTCATTTCAGACTGATAAACTGACAGGAAAATTTCCAAAGTAATTTCTGACAGGAATATTATTAAGATTTCCTTTCTTTTTTAGATATAGTTCAAGAACTATATAAAACAAACATATTTAGAAAGAAAATTACTTCAAAAATTAATTTTTTAAGTAATTAATTCCTGTCAATGTAATGAAATTGGTGGAGCTCAAGAAATCTGCTGCTATCCTGTGTTTATCCTTGGCCACGCCCCAGACCTTGCCATTTCTGGTACCATTTGACTTACAAATATGAAGAAGATTTATAAGTGTGGAATTTGTGGATGCCTTGTAAGCCATGCATAGATCATCTCTCAGTAATCTATAGGAGACTGAGTAGAGGCAAAGGTCTTTAAGGCACTCTGCATGGCCGTTTTTTTTATTCCTTGTATTATTTTTGTAAGGAACCTCTGAGGTCACTCTATTTGTTTCATATGCCTGGTCAGGTACATGCAGAATGCAACATTGGTGTGGAATGATAGGTCTGATAATGTGTGGTGTGATAATGACCTCTATGATCCTAGATGGCATGCCCTTACTTGTTGGGCAACATAATAAGAATTTCTTCATCACTGTGATCACTTGGTGGTCAAAGGTAAGGCTACTATCTATGTGAGTACCCAGATCTGTGACAACTGGGTCAGCTCTTATGGTTGAATCATCAGTGTATTTTATTAGGGAAGCTTGCTGAGATGATTTATATCAATTGTCAATGAATAAATTAAATAAAAAGAGGTTGGTGTATGGAGCCTTGTGGCATAGCAGTAGTAACAGCAAGGAAGCGAGAGCCATTTAATAGATTGGTATCTAGTGAATAAGTAGTTGTTAGATGATAGTAGTATGGGTTGCAATATCCTGAGTGAAGACAGTTGGAAAATGAGTCTTTGATGAGAGACTAGATCAAAAGCTTTAGCAAGATCAAGAAATACAGAGAGAACAAGTATCTGTGAAGGTTAATAGGAGTGTGGTTTTGCTATGGGTGTGGGCTAGAACCATGCTGTGTGGGGGTTCGGAGCTTTTCCTGAAGGATATGTTGAAAAAGTTGCTTGTGAATGTACTTCTTTAGAATTTTTGCACAAATCCAAAACTCAGAGCTGCTGTTAGTTGAGGTAGGATACTCACGCTAAAACACTAGTAAAACTCAGTCCAAAAAGATGCGTGACTTTCCAATGAGCAATAAAATGAAAGTAGAAATTCAAACAAATAAATCCATGTAAGTTAGCAAATTGTTTATTCCAAGCAGTAGCGCTTTTCGCCAAAGGCTTCTTCAGACTCTTTACACAAACTAAAACTTTGAACATCACTTTTAAAACCAACAAAAGCTTGTGATAGGATCTCTATAATCACATGTTTCCTTCATTTAAAAATACAGTAACCCATTAAACTCAGTTCCATGAATGTTACCTTGTTCAGCTAAGAAAATACTGGTATATTAAAAGTAAGAACTGAATAGTTCAAAATAAACATACATAAAAACATACATAAAAAACATACATAAAAATGCATCGGTGCCCAAACATACATTATATTATATTAAACAATTGAGTATATCTCAGAGCCTTGTCATATTTACTTATCATCTCATGGTGCTTTAGGAAAATCTCGTACTGAACTTTCAGGCAGTATATATCAAAAAGCCATTTCAGACTTGGTTAGTATAACCCAAACTGCTTGTAATGCACATATTTACAAAGTGTGACTTTAGATATTTCCGTGTTTTACTGGAAGTTCATACTATCCAGAGTAGACTCAGAAACAGTCAACAATTACAGGTGGTTAAAAACTTGTATCACATTAGTTAGGCTATTCTCGTATAAATCAAAAGTTAAAAACAGTTTTTCAAAATTACTTATTTTCTGCAGACTCTGAAACGCTTTTAAAATCACAGCACAACAAAGTATTCCTTGCGTATGTGCCTGGTTAATTCTTGAATGCAAAACAAAGAACGCTACTGTGCATTTACGTACCATAGCGTTCATAAAAATAAACATTGTGTCTATTTAAAAAAAGCCGATTAGGCTTACAACAGGCATAAGTACATGACGAGCTTTTCAATAGCTGTCCATTAGTTCATGCCTTAGTCTCTTCAATCTCCGTTAATAAACAGGGACATTTGACATTTCAGGATGTGAACGTAACTTGCAAAGATGTGGGTGGAAGAATGCTACAACAATAAACGAAGCAACAAAACGCCTATATGGAACCAGAGCAAGATCTTAATGATTAACTTGTCACTCGTACAGATCCACAATGGTGGAAATAAGCACACTGACTTAAGCAACCATTAATTGCACTTTATAATTGTTACATCCTTGATACCCAAATTTAAAATATAGACATTGTGAAATGTTAAAACTCTTATGTGGTGAAGCGGAAAATATAGGGAAGGAATAAATGAGGGGGAAAGGGAAAATGGGAAGTATTTTGGCACATATATTCTGTTAATCCCGAATGGCATCCTGAGGTGTCTTACATTAGTTTTATAAACAGTACTTTTCAATACTAAATATATGTGTGCAAAGATTCATTTCTTATGACAAATGATGAAAGTATATGAAATGCCTACAATATGTCTGAGTATATAGATAGGTCGTCTACACCATGGTCATAATGTTGTGAGGAAAATGTACCTAACTAATGTGGAATTTAGAACAGTTAGTGGGAGATCTCTTTACCTGCGTAATCTTCTACTTTTCAAAAATGGCTTTATTTGGATTTTATCGTTAAGGCCTGGTGGTTTATCGGACCTTAATCTTATGATCCATCTTGTTTCTTGTTCTAAAGTTCTGTTAATTAGATCACCACCTCTGAATCCTTCATACACACATTGAATGGCACAGAACTTAAAGGAATGACTGGTACCAGTTGAACTTTTATGTCTAGCCAATGCATTGGTTTCTGTACCTACTCTAAGGTGGTACGTGTGTTCCCTAATCCTCTCCTTAAATGATCTATTTGTTTTCCCTATGTAGTAACTATTACATCCTAAACATTTAGCCATATATATGACATTTTACTTTCACAGTTGGTGTTAGTGTTAAAATTGTAAATGTCCTGTAGTAGGGTGCTCAAAACTAGTTTCTTTATTAATATAAATACATTGATTGCAATGACCACAGGGTACTGTGTTTCTATTCACTGTCAACCTGTTAACTAGTGGATGTCTTGGTCTACATAGGATACTCTTCAGATTGGGAAGGTTTTTATAAGCTATACGAGGTGTGGGGCCAGCAATCTCACTAACTTCTATATCTGAATTCAAAATACCCCAGTGTTTCTTCATAATGCTTTTCACTTGCAGGCTCATTTTACTAAAAGTAAGGTTAGCTCTAACTTCATTCCTAGGGGAACCTGAGCTAGTGGTCATTGCTTCATGTGCCATAAAATATGGTTTTGCAGTACTTGTTCTTAAGGTCTCCACTGTGTTAATAGTGTCTAATATTCTTTTTTGTTTGTATCCTCTCTCCAGAAATCTCTCCTTCATGTCCTCTATTCCTGAAACATAAGTTTCTTGTTGTGGATTCAATCTAGATACCCTCATAAATTGTCCTTTAAGGACGTTTTGAAATACATGGGATGCATACTTTGTCTATGTAATATATTGTTTCTTTGGCAATCTTTCCTATAAATAGTTGTGTTGATCATACCATTGGTCATTCTAAATACTTCCACGTCCAAAAATGGAAGATTGCTAACTGAGAAGTTTGCAGTAAATTTTAAGAAGTCCGTGGTATTGTCCAAGTAAGAAACAAAGTTTAATAGGCAGGGTTCATCTCCAAGCCATATAAAAAGAGGTCGCCCACAAAACGACAGTACATTGCAGCATGTTCTATAAATGATAGATTATTGAAGAGAAAATATCTTCCCATCTGGCCATGATTAGGTTGGCGTAGCTATTTGCACATGATGTGCCCATAGCCACGCCATCCTTCTGTAAGTAAATGACTTCTTCAAATGCAAAGACATTATTAGTTAATATAGTCTCTAATAGCAGGGTCACAAGGTCAATCTTTCTATCAGTGAAGTCTGAATGTGCTTTCAAATATTCAGTGATCAGTCTTATTCCTACGTCATTGGGGATCACTGTGAATAAGCTAACCACATCAAGTGTCACAAAGAAAAAATGTTGGTTCGTATCCAATGAGTGAGTTTGAGAATATAGGTCTAAAAGAAATTGCTTACTATCTTTCAGGATCTTCTTATTACCATTAACTAACGGTCTAAGTACACTCTCTAGATAAATAGATAGGGGTTATTAAGATATTGCTCTGTTTCCATATAGACGTTTTGTTGCTTCGTTTATTGTTGAAGCATTCTTCCACCCACATTTTTGTAAGTTACGTTCACATCCTGAAATGTCAAATGTCCCTGTTTATTAACGGAGATTGAAGAGACTAAGGCATGAACTAATGGACAGCTATTGAAAAGCTCGTCATGTACTTATGCCTGTTGTAAGCCTAATCGGCTTTTTTTAAATAGACACAATGTTTATTTTTATGAACGCTTATGGTAATGCGCACAGTAGCGTTCTTTGTTTTGCATTCAAGAATTAACCAGGCACATACGCCAAGGAATACTTTGTTGTGCTGTGATTTTTAAAAGCTTCAGAGTCTGCAGAAAATAAGTAATTTTGAAAACTGTTTTTAACTTTGATTTATAATGAGAATAGCCTAACTAATGTGATACAAGTTTTTAACCACCTGTAATTGTTGACTGTTTTACGAGTCTACTCTGGATAGTATGAACTTCCAGTAAAACACGGAAATATCTAAAGTCACACTTTGTAAATATGTGCATTACAAGCAGTTTGGGTTATACTAACCAAGTCTGAAATGGCTTTTTGATATATACTGCCTGAAAGTTCAGTACGAGATTTTCCTAAAGCACCATGAGATGATAAGTAAATATGACAAGGCTCTGAGATATACTCAATTGTTTAATATAATATAATGTATGTTTGGGCAATCATGCATTTTTATGTATGTTTTTTATGTATGTTTTTTATGTATGTTTATTTTGAACTATTCAGTTCTTACTTTTAATATACCAGTATTTTTCTTAGCTGAACAAGGTAACATTCATGGAACTGAGTTTAATGGGTTACTGTATTTTTAAATGAAGGAAACATGTGATTATAGAGATCCTATCACAAGCTTTTGTTGGTTTTAAAAGTGATGTTCAAAGTTTTAGTTTGTGTAAAGAGTCTGAAGAAGCCTTTGGCTAAAAGCGCTTACTCGCTTGGAATAAACAATTTGCTAACTTACATGGATTTATTTGTTTGAATTTCTACTTTCATTTTATTGCTCATTGGAAAGTCACATCTTTTGGACTGAGTTTTACTAGTGTTTTAGTGAGTATCCTACCTCAACTAACAGCAGCTCTGAGTTTTGGATTTGTGCATTTACTTTTTACTTTTGTCAGAGCTGCAGAGAGTGAGGATGGCGAATGAAAGTAATGTGAATATTGAACTGCCTTATGTACCGAGAGTGTTAGAACCTACTTCAAGTGTCCTGGACAGATTTAAGACTTGTGTCTCTGGGAGTACAAACCTACTCATGGACTTTAATCCAGTCAGATGGAGGAACTGATACTCAGTTAGGTATGACTAACTTGGATGTTTCCAAAGACTTACATGAATTAGAGACTGTGTTTACTAAATTAATCAAACTACAAGTTCAGAGACATTATTTTGAAGTATGTTTAAATAAGCAAATCATACCTCGTGGGCTAAGAGTACTAAAAATGCCCACCTCTGGTACTTCACTGCCAGATCTTCTATATCGTTGGCAGCAACTCAACCTTGAGTTGAGTTTTAGCTATATGAAACTTTTGATTGAATTTCACCTACCTGAAGAGGAGAGATTGAGATTGGTTGTTAACAATTTGTTTAAAGATTTTGAATGCAAATATAGTAATAATGAAATATGTATGAGTAAACTAAGAAAAGTTATAGAAGATGTGTTATTTTTAGAGAAACGGATGTTAGACCAGAAAAAAGTAAAAATTACCAGGGATTTACGAGATTTTAGAAATAATAATGTTTTCACTTGGCCCAGGAAATGACACCGAACTCACACTTCAATTCTGATTTAAATGGATCTCAGAGACCATCAGGTGTAACAGGTAAAAGTTTCAGGAATACTACCTTAACCACACCTGTTAACAAACCAGATAGTTATCAACAAAATATTAACACAGAAAATAGATTGTCCAACAAACTCACCCCACGTAATAAACAGAGTGATGGTCCTGAAGTTCCAATTATTGGAAACAGCACAGGACCTGATCCACAGTTGACAGAATCTAATCATATAGAGACAGAGACTCACAGCCCCTCACAGATACTAAGTAATGGGAGAGAGAACCAAGGTGAGTTAGGTGAGAGTTTGACAGGTTGCATCACAGACGACAGAGATCAGGTGCAGCAGTAGTTAGACCAAAAGCAAACAGTGCCATTTTCAATTCAAACAGATGTCCGCCCTCCCCATAGCCCAGAACCATTTTTGGACAAAAGAAGGTCCACAAGCAGGGGAGACAGAAAAGGAAAGGCTCAATAGACGAACAGGAATAACTAGGCCCCACAATCAAGAAAATGTGGGGAGACAAAATCGTTAATCATGAATTTATCTGGTAGGGCACTGAATGAATATGAAATACAGGTCTTAAGTAAAGGCCTAGGTTTTATTCCTACAAAACCTAACGATCTAGTAGATACTATTATAGAAACAAAATGTATGTTCGAATTTACAATTAAGGTTGGATTTTGGCAACTCAGATAGTAGCCAAGTTATGAGTAAGCATCATTCAAATAGTACATATGTTCCACAACTGAACCCGACTATAGAGGTATTTGGGAATGTAGTGGAAGATGAAATATATAGAAGTCATCAAGAGAATAAACCATCCAAACATGGACGTAATTTAAACTATAAACAAAGGCAAGCTTTGAATTCATTGAGAAATGACAGGTCTATTGTAATAAGACCAGCAGATAAAGGAGGACCGGTTGTCATTATGGACTATACTTACTATGCAAATAAAATGTTTCAGATGCTTGAAGATACAACTACATATACAAAAGTAACTAAGGCTAATTTAAATAACATGGTCTTTAGTGTTTACAATACCCTAGATGACCTGGTACTATCGCATGACATAACACAAGAGCTGTATGGATACCTAAAGGTGAACAATCCCACTATACCGATCATACAGGGACTTCCTAAAGTCCATAAGAACAGCAGAGACCCACCATTTAGACCTATTGTTGCAGGTCAAGGGAGGTAACAGAACCCCTATCTATTTATCTAGAGAGTGTACTTAGACCGTTAGTTAATGGTAATAAGAAGATCCTGAAAGATAGTAAGCAATTTCTTTTAGACCTATATTCTCAAACTCACTCATTGGATACGAACCAACATTTTTCTTTGTGACACTTGATGTGGTTAGCTTATTCACAGTGATCCCCAATGACGTAGGAATAAGACTGATCACTGAATATTTGAAAGCACATTCAGACTTCACTGATAGAAAGATTGACCTTGTGACCCTGCTATTAGAGACTATATTAACTAATAATGTCTTTGCATTTGAAGAAGTCATTTACTTACAGAAGGATGGCGGCTATGGGCACATCATGTGCAAATAGCTACGCCAACCTAGTCATGGCCAGATGGGAAGATATTTTTCTTCAATAATCTATCATTTATAGAACATGCTGCAATGTACTGTCGCTTTGTGGACCTCTTTTATATGGCTTGGAGATGAACCTCCCTATTAAACTTTGTTTCTTACTTGGACAATACCACGGACTTCTTAAAATTTACTGCAAACTTCTCAGTTAGCAATCTTCCATTTTGGACGTGGAAGTATTTAGAATGACCAATGGTATGATCAACACAACTATTTATAGGAAAGATTGCCAAAGAAACAATATATTACATAGACAAAGTATGCATCCCGGCCATGTATTTCAAAACGTCCTTAAAGGACAATTTATGAGGGTATCTAGATTGAATCCACAACAAGAAACTTATGTTTCAGGAATAGAGGACATGAAGGAGAGATTTCTGGAGAGAGGTTACAAAGAAAAGAAATATTAGACACTATTAACACAGTGGAGACCTTAAGAACAAGTACTGCGAAACCATATTTTATGGCACATGAAGCAATGACCACTAGCTCAGGTTCCCTAGGAATGAAGTTAGAGCTAACCTTACTTTTAGTAAAATGAGCCTGCAAGTGAAAAGCATTATGAAGAAACACTGGGGTATTTTGAATTCAGATATAGAAGTTAGTGAGATTGCTGGCCCCACACCTCAATAGCTTATAAAACCTTCCCAATCTGAAGAGTATCCTATGTAGACCAAGACATCCACTAGTTAACAGGTTGACAGTGAATAGAAACACAGTACCCTGTGGTCATTGCAATCAATGTATTTATATTAATAAAGAAACTAGTTTTGAGCACCCTACTACAGGACGATTTACAATTTTAACACTAACACCAACTGTGAAAGTAAAAATGTCATATATATGTCTAAATGTTTAGGATGTAATAGTTACTACATAGGAAAACAAATAGATCATTTAAGGAGAGGATTAGGGGAACACGCACCACCTTAGAGTAGGTACAGAAACCAATGCATTGGCTAGACATAAAAGTTCAACTGGTACCAGTCATTCCTTTAAGTTCTGTGCCATTCAATGTGTGTATGAAGGATTCAGAGGTGGTGATCTAATTAACAGAACTTTAGAACAAGAAACAAGATGGATCATAAGATTAAGGTCCGATAAACCACCAGGCCTTAACGATAAAATCCAAATAAAGCCATTTTTGAAAAGTAGAAGATTACGCAGGTAAAGAGATCTCCCACTAACTGTTCTAAATTCCACATTAGTTAGGTACATTTTCCTCACAACATTATGACCATGGTGTAGATGACCTATCTATATACTCAGACATATTGTAGGCATTTCATATACTTTCATCATTTGTCATAAGAAATGAATCTTTGCACACATATATTTAGTATTGAAAAGTACTGTTTATAAAAACTAATGTAAGACACCTCAGGATGCCATTCGGGATTAACAGAATATATGTGCCAAAATACTTCCCATTTTCCCTTTCCCTCATGTATTCCTTCCCTATATTTTCCGCTTCACCACATAAGAGTTTTAACATTTCACAATGTCTATATTTTAAATTTGGGTATCAAGGATGTAACAATTATAAAGTGCAATTAATGGTTGCTTAAGTCAGTGTGCTTATTTCCACCATTGTGGATCTGTACGAGAGTCAAGTTAATTATTAAGATATTGCTCTGTTTCCATATAGACGCTTTTGTTGCTTCGCTTATTGTTGAAGCATTCTTCCACCCACATTTTTGTAAGTTACGTCACATCCTGAAATGTCAAATGTCCCTGTTTATTAACGGAGATTGAAGAGACTAAGGCATGAACTAATGGACAGCTATTGAAAAGCTCGTGTACTTATGCCTGTTGTAAGCCTAATCGGCTTTTTTTAAATAGACACAATGTTTATTTTTATGAACGCTTATGGTAATGCGCACAGTAGCGTTCTTTGTTTTGCATTCAAGAATTAACCAGGCACATACGCGCAAGGAATACTTTGTTGTGCTGTGATTTTTAAAAGCGTTTCAGAGTCTGCAGAAAATAAGTAATTTTGAAAAACTGTTTTAACTTTTGATTTATACGAGAATAGCCTAACTAATGTGATACAAGTTTTTAACCACCTGTAATTGTTGACTGTTTTACGAGTCTACTCTGGATAGTATGAACTTCCAGTAAAACACGGAAATATCTAAAGTCACACTTTGTAAATATGTGCATTACAAGCAGTTTGGGTTATACTAACCAAGTCTGAAATGGCTTTTGATATATACTGCCTGAAAGTTCAGTACGAGATTTTCCTAAAGCACCATGAGATGATAAGTAAATATGACAAGGCTCTGAGATATACTCAATTGTTTAATATAATATAATGTATGTTTGGGCACCGATGCATTTTATGTATGTTTTTTATGTATGTTTTTATGTATGTTTATTTTGAACTATTCAGTTCTTACTTTAATATACCAGTATTTTTCTTAGCTGAACAAGGTAACATTCATGGAACTGAGTTTAATGGGTTACTGTATTTTTAAATGAAGGAAACATGTGATTATAGAGATCCTATCACAAGCTTTTGTTGGTTTTAAAAGTGATGTTCAAAGTTTTAGTTTGTGTAAAGAGTCTGAAGAAGCCTTTGGCGAAAGCGCTTGGAATAAACAATTTGCTAACTTACATGGATTTATTTGTTTGAATTTCTACTTTCATTTTATTGCTCATTGGAAAGTCACGCATCTTTTTGGACTGAGTTTTTCTTTAGAATTTTTGACAATGGGAATAATATGCCATAAGGTCTAAAACTGGTTATCAGATGTGGTTCCTTCCTTATTTAAGGGGATGAAGAAGAATTTTTTCCATAGAGGAGGAATATATGATTCACTGATAGATGTGTTAATTAGAAAAGACAGGGGATAGGCTATGGAACTGGTTGCCTGCTTGAAGTATTTAACTGGGATATTATCTACCAAAGGAGAATCGGGTTTCAGTTTAGGAAGTAGCGATTTGATGTAGGAGGTTGGGATGGGTTTAAGGGTGAAATAGGGGGTGCTTGCTGTCTAAGGAGATGGGATATCAGGATTGCTGGGAGGAGAATCTTTAGTAAGGGCTTTAATGCTTTCTATAAAATGTGTGCTAAACTGAGCAGCAATTTCAGAGGAAGTGTTATTTGTTGCAGTATTAGGATTGGTGGATATTTCAGGATGGATTATATTATTAATCGAAGACCAGCCCCAGGATTCATGAAGCTTGCACCAGGCGCAGGCATAGCGTAGGCGGTATAATACCAAATATGGCCGTCGAGCAATTCAGGTACGATCCAATTCCACGTGCACTACCGGCGTACACCAGAACTGCGCAGCCCTCGGCTTAGGTATGCTAATCACCCCATGCGCAGTGTAGCACCATGCAAATGAAGGCATATAGTGATTCATGAAGTGGTGCAGGCGTGATAAGCCTGAAATGTAAACCAAAAAACACGGTTTACATTTTCCCAAACAGAACATCGGAGCTATGGAAGCAGGCCAGACCCATGTATCACAAAGTTAACATATGCCAATGGCGAAATACACAGCCAATAGCATAAGAAAAGATGCACAACATGTAAAAAACAACATTTAATGTCATGTCCACAGTAACGCACAGCACAACCGCAGGGCATGTGTGCGGAAACTGTAACATAAAGAAATAATATAAAAATGTCATAAAATCGCAACGTAATAGAAATCAGGTTTACAGCATAATACACAATGGTAGGCATGGAACACCACAACCAAGGTGCAAGGGTTGCTAAGGGCCTGTGATAGTGTCCGGCGCGGTAACTATGAATTAGTAGTCAATGCCATGCAAATGAGGCAGATAATACTGTATCGCAAATGTCCCGCCGGATGAAGGTTGTACCATACAGCGCAGCGGTATAACACCGGGGAGTGGCTCAGAGGAGATACATGACATCAGCAGAAGGGTGTGCCACTGTAGCAGTAAGCACATTGGAGCAATGCAAATTTGGCCTGTCCATTGCTAAGCAAAGCTGCAGGACAGGGGTGGGGAGGAAGGTATAGAATTGTTTAGCTGAGAGTACATATGGTGCCCAAAAGCGCATGTGTACAGGGATGAAAACATGCCCGAAACCCAGTAATCAGATGCATGTGCCGTGAACAATAGCACAAACAGGAAGGTCAGGGGAAGAAAAGAAGGAAATGCTGAAGTAGGGTAATTGGAGTACTAATGAGCAATCAACACCAATCAACTCATGATGGCCAATCGACGGCAGCTGACAAGTCTGCTTGCAGAAACCTGCAAAACAGGATAGGGGAGGCATTGGAAGGTAAAGAAAGGAGGGGAGGTATTGGATTGCAAAGATAGGAGACCTGACACAGCAGAGCAAAGCAAACCAACAGCAGACCAGCAGTAGCACACATAACCCAAGATACGCTAGGTCCAGGAAAGTACAAATGAAAGTAGGCTGCTGGATGCATGCCAGAAAATGGCAGGTGCAACATGCAGAAATGTAAAGGGAAGGTCAAGAGGTAATCCACGGCAGCCAAATGTAATTCAACACCAAAGGCACCACAATAGTAGTTCCGGCAGTAAAACACATAAGATACCCTGTAGCTACGATCGTACATACACACCCTATGACATCATTGGTGTTCACAGCACAATAGTATAAAGTGTGAAAGCACCCTACACACACCTGTGTATTCCCAAACACTGCACCATAGGTGTAAACACACGGGGAACTTTTAAAATGTACATGTTGGGAGCTGCCATAGCTCTGATTCATCAGCATGTGTTAGAGACTGACGGTGTTGTGGAGGATGATGCCGACAACCACTGCAGGCCTCGGAGGAGAAGGAGAGTGTTCAGACCAAGGGTAACCTACAAGGGGCTACATGACCTGGAGATAGTAGAGCAATACAGGGTGGGCAGGGACATCTTACAGCAAATAGTGGAGCTATGCCGGCCATGCCTGAGAACCAGAAACAACAGAGGGGAACCCATCCCAGTGGACATGAAGGTATGTGTAAGCCTGCGAATACTGGCCACAGGTACCTTTCAAAGGCCAACTGGAGATATAATGGGGATCTCACAGGCATCAGCATCCAGGGTACTACACCAGTTCCTGGATGCGATGTTACCACATGCCAATGAGCAGATATACTTCTCCCAAACTCATGAGGAGTTGGCCAGCAATATGCGCCACTTCCACCATGTGGCACACTACCCGGAGGTACTGGGTGCGATAGACTGCACCCACATACAAATCAAGTCACCACCCGGTGAGCATGGTAGGCGCTACATAAACCGCAAGGGATTCTACTCCATCAACTGCCAGGTCATGTGCAATGCCCAGGGCATTATCATGAATGTGTGCGCTGGCAGCCCTGGAAGCTACCATGACTCCCATATCTGGCCCATGGCAAACATGTTCTTTTACCAACACAACCGCAATGACTGCAAATATCTGGGACAGAAATGCAAGGGATAGCTGTCATTTACACATATCCCTTGATATATTGCTGAAATTCCGGAGGTATATAAGAAGCAAGCTCACCTGCAGGCGATATAGAAACCAATTAACAATGGCCCAATGTACAATCCCGTAACATAAGTCTACTAACTGTTAGCTCTCTAATTAGAGACGGAGCCCACACACATATATATGGAATATGTAGAAATGCAAGCCCCACAAACCTGTATATGCTACGTACACCCACCGACATCCCCCACACTAGAAACTAAAGCAATACAGACTGTAATAGCAACACAAACATCCAGTCAGTCAATTACATCTGCAGAAACCTCAACATACCGTGTGAGAGACACAATTAAAGGCGTCATGTAAAATTGCAGGCATTGTATAATGGAACAAACAGCCATGTTACAGGTTTTGTTTGCAATAGTCCGTTATCAGACGTTGGGATGACAGGTACACCCACATGTTGAACCACATACTCTAGCTGTCACACACAATCCACGGGGGACATGAATCCAAAGTATACTTGTCTCCATGCATAGCAGTTGCAATTACACATAACAAAACACAATACAGACTGTCTCCCCGAAGGTAGGGCAAATAGGCAACACACAAGTGGAGAATTCAATTATACCCCACTGTTGCCGCGTAATTGGTGAATGGAGTAGCTGCACAGCTGATATGCAAGTAATTAGTCACTCAGGAATACCAATTGGCGGGATGAAACCACATGTTACAGGTACTGACGTATATAAGGATGACTTGCCAGACATTCAAACCGTATGCTCATACTGAATACCAGTTGAAACACTGTGAGAGAGATAGAGACGAAACTCCGTAATGATAACAAGGTATGTAGAACACCCTATATGTAAGGTTATGTATAGCATGATCTGTATTAATTAGTTTTACTGTATGTATAGCCTGGTTTGCATTAATTAAACGTGTCTGCAATGCATAAAGTGGGAAAAGGTATTTATGTAGTGATGTCTTGCTGAGCATACTAACGCTTGTAGAAACTGTGCATCCAGCAGTGGGCCATAACGTACACATCATAGACACCACAAGGGATGCTACATGAAGGCGTTAAACAGAACAATTTCATACAACCCGCCATCAGTGGTAGGGTATGTCCAACAAGTACGTGCCATAGCAGGGGATAGTATATGTTGATATACTGTCACAGCATGCATGTGTATGGGCATATAACGTCAATGACATATCTAAGGTGGTTCCGCTGTGCAAGTATGCTTTGCATTATGGGATATTATGTGAAATATGTGTAATGTATAGTATTGTAGGTAGATATGACAGATATTCTACACAGCATAACAGGCATATCATGCATACCAAAGGTATCGTCTATTGGCATGTACAATAACAGGATACATATGGCATGTAGGCATGGGACATTGTAATAGCATGATAGCTAATCTAAATGGAAGGGCTACCAAGTAACCATGCACAAAGGACATGTAATAGTTTCACAGGTGCATAGTGGGGTACTATGCAGTCTGGCAAGTCCATGTGTAAGCACAACTACAGTGTTCACACCAGTGGCACCTCTCTAGGGTAGTGTCCTGTGAACAGCAGAGCCATGTGTCACCTGTACCTCTGCACAGTACAGCCACTGCAGTGATCCCAGGCCTACATGTGTTCCCCAACCACCAAGGGAGGTATCACATGAACAGTGCTACTGAGTGTCCCTGCGTGATGTACATAGGACTCATGTTCCAAAGCATGGTGAGTGTCCAGTTTGGGAATGTAACCCTCAAGCACATCCCACTCATGGTGGCATGTGTGCACATATCCATGAGCATGTTGCTCACAGTGGCTTTTGCTTATGTCATGTATGAGGAGTATATCCATTAATAATGTTGTGGATATGGGCCCTGTCTGATCAGCAGAGGTCACCCCTGAGTATGTAGTATGCAAATGTGTACAGATGTGGTGTCCGTAGTGCAGCCGCATACTTAAACTGTCGGAGCTCAGTACACGTCATGGTGTGTTAATGTTGTGGTATGTAAAGCTGTAGCTGTTGTGTAAGGTACACCCTAAATGGGGTGGTGTACACTTGAATGTGTGTAGAAGTCTTGAGTTCAGAGGTACAATGGGTGCCTATATACCAGCTACACACCCAGTACAGATAAGTGTGGCCACGTAGAAGGATATCCACAGCACAGTGGCAATACGGTAACCACAGGAGTGGGTGCGATATATGTGTGTACTGCAAACATGTACAATGTGATATGTATGTAGGGGAATACCACGCATCTGATAGTCAGTGGGTGAATGGTGTAATGCAAAGGTGATGTTCATGCACCTTGTGTCATGCAGCTTGACGCCATGATAGTCATATCAGGTATCTGTCACAGTGGCACCCATATGGATGGAGTCAGTAGCAGCTGGTGGAGCAATCATGGTGCTTTGTATGCAGGGGTTTGTAAAGCTAGGCAGGGAAAGATCCTGTGCTAGCCTGTACTGCAGGGAAGCATATACTGAACATGAGGGGCCCTATGACTGAGAACTGTGGTATGCCAAATGTAACTGACATGCAGTAGGTACTATGGTATGCTGTCCTCACTGTGTGTGTCCTGTCCATGAGCCACATTGCATAACATCCTGAGACATAGGGTACGATGTGCAGGTGGATGTGTATGTTGTCAATACCAGAATGGAGAATGGTGCTGAAAGGCAATGAGAGGACAATGTAGGATGTGTGGACTTCCATACCATCAGCAACTGCCCTGGTAACTGTATGAAAGGAGTCCACCAGGTGTAGGGGCCATGCTCTGGCCCTAACAAGCCCAACCTGGGTGCCATCAAAGGACGGGAGCCCAACAATGTCTCTGTGAATGACGTCCTTAATGATGTGCCCCATAGCCATGCAGAACAGTCCAGTCAGGTGTGTAGAACTATAGTCCCACTTGTGAATTGTGGTGCCGCCTGTGTGTAGTGTGATAAATGCTGCTGTGTGCAATATCAGGGGCTAGAATGTCTGAAACAAGGCTATTACTGAATATGGTGGCCTAGTGGGGAGACATGTCATTCAGAGGTTTGTGGACATCAAAGCCTGGGACGTTGGAAGGTGACATGGGGCCATTGTCCCAGGACATATAGAGTGCAGGTTAGTACTGTGTAGGTGTGACCACAGGGACACCACAATGTTCCTGTATGGATTGTGGCCCTGTAGTGAGTGAGAGGGTGTAATGTTAGCATTGAATCTATCTTCCAGCATGTTGCCAACATCACCTGGGTCTGTAATGTTCCTGAGTGACTGCTGTATGTGACAGCAGATGTGGGTGTTTCCATTGACTACTGACATACCACCATAATGCCTGGTGGTACACCCCGGAATGTGTTGCAGTAATGTTTACGTAGCTAGTCTTGGAATATGTGATGAGGGATCCTGTAGCCCTACCAAGGCTGACCAGTGAGCTACCCCACCCATGGGAATGTACACCACTGTGCAACAGCCTACACCTGTTGTTGTACATCATATGTCCATGGAACATGACCACCAGAGTGGCGTCTGTTATCAGGTATGTACCATCATGGCTCTGTGTGGAATAGCATGATCCATGCAGTTGTGTACATGCTAATGAAGTACACTGGGGTATGTTACAGCATTTGTATGTGCATCGTCCATCTGCACGGGTGTCATGATGTTAGCATCCGCTGTCAGAAGACGTCTGTAGTAGGTGTTGTAGTACTCATGTACTGTGTATGCTGTGATGGGTGTGGTGCTGGGATGTGGCTAACAAGGTTGATTAGCATATGTTCGGAATCCACCAATGAGGGGATAACCCCAGGTGTGTAACACCAGTCACATGGTGGTAGTGTTCATGTCAAGGTTAATTTTGGTCTTGAAGGTGGTGTGTATGGGTTGATCCAGCAGAGTGGAGGTTATGACTCATGGATGTGTCGGTACATGAGTGGCTATCCCAGTTAAGTGTGGGGTAGTGTCAGTCACACATCAGTAGTAGTTGTCTGAGCCCCACTGTCCAATATACCAACAAATGAGGTATGTTAACCGTGGGGTATGATGTTGACTCTGTAGCTTGTTACAATGTGTATAGTGGTCCCGGACACAGTTAGTTGCACGTGGAGCACCTCTGATGCATTGTGCTAAGTAACTAGCCAGGATGTGTGCACAACATAGTGGGATATGGGAACCCCTCAGCTGTGGGTGTGCCGGTCCAGGTATGTGCCTGAAAGGTATGGTCTGTCTATAACCTGTCATTGCAGGTGTGCTCTGCAGAGCATAGAGGCAGGTCCCAGTCACTGCAGAGATATTGGAGTGGTGCATTATAAGGTGTACCTTGCCTGCGTGCGTCACAGAGGAAGATGCAAGCATTGTGTCACATGACCCCATGTCGTGCTTGCCAGTTCCCATTCTGCTGGTGACTGTTATTGGAAACTGTGCAAGACAGGCAGTATAGAAGCAGCAAGAGCCTTACATGTGAGCTGTACTCCCAGGGCTGAGAGGTGCAAGTCATCTGTGCCACAGCATTGTGTTTGACCAGGTCAGTCAAAGTGGACAGATACCAGATGCCTGTGGAATGACAATAGGAGCATAGGCAACTGTTGAAGTGACACAGTTGGTCGTTGTACAGTGGTATTGTGTCCGGACGAATGCATAATGCTCCCCAGGGCATGGCCCACACCCTCAGGGCTATAAGACTGGTGAGCTATTGCATGTCCCTGCACACGTAGTCTTTGAAGTGTCATCTCTGGGCAGTCACACTAACATGGAGAATGACAGTCACATCGTACCTGGTGAGGTGTGGCATGGGTGCATAGGTTATGTTGCAGAACCAGTTACCCAACAGCAAGATGTAAGCGACTATCGCCTTGTGTAGCCTGCTGTGTGGAACTGCAGTGTGACTTCCTACAGAGTCACCTATGACTGGTGTGTTGTGAATGTTATAACTCCCTATTGGCTGTATGTGATGGGCACACATGAGTCTGTGGGCTATAAGTTGATGATGTTGTTTTCCATGATGGGGGCTACCTCTGGTGCCTACACAGAGTATGGAGATGTACTGCACAAGTTGTCCTCGTAGGTGTGGCCTGTGGTGGAGATCATGTGAGACTATGTGATGGGTGGGGTGTGTTGCGAATGTTACACATTCCCACATGACTGTCAGGTGCAGTCAGGTTGGTGACAGCATTACCTCCAGCCATAGCTGTCAACCTCCTGTCCCCAAAATGAGGAACATTAGCCCTCATAATGTGTGACAAATGGGCAAAATGTGGAACACTTACTACTGGCTTACTAACAGCTTCAACTAGGAAGGGCATATGATGGCTAAAATAGGCTGGTTTTATGTATAAAAAAGATATTCTAATGAATTAATATGATTCCCATCTATTTAGCCATGGCTAGCAGTTAAACAATTTCCAACAATGAATGTGTGACAGACCCTTTCAATGTGGAACCTTGAGGAACATGCACTTTTTAAGACCCCAAATGAGGTACGTTCCTCGTAATGAGGTACACTTGAGAGCTATGCCCCCAGCACAGCTGCAGAAGTGCATCCCCCACAGGCTGTAGTGTCGTATGTTGGGAGGTGAGCATTGAATGTGCACATGAGACAATTGCTCTATTGCCACATGTATGACATATCCATCATATAGACAGGCAGTAGCACTGGTACGTGACAGTTGGACATGCCTGTATATACAACCATGTCCCACAGGATATGTGCATTATGTGTGTACAACAGCTGTTGTACCATAAGCAAGCTGGGAAGTGTAGAACAGCCAGTGCACCTGTGGGAAATGGTGTGGAATGGGTGCTATATTAATCAGTAGCTCATGACATGCTCACAAGTTCTGAACAAGTGCCTAGCATGACCATACAATGCAGATAGGGTGTTGGATAATATCAACCCACAAGTGGTGATGACAGTCATTATGGGTGGCACTGCACTATAACCCTGCTAAGTATGGTGTGCATGTCCATGAACCATTATCACTGTAGATGTTAGCAGTACAGATGTACAAGACAGCACAGATGTTTGATTACAAATACCTTTGTATGTCACAGGAGTGTTCCACCAGTGGCCTGTTGACAGACTCACACCTACAAAAGGTGCAGAGGTGACATGTGCACATCACACCAGTGCCAGCTACAGTAGAACAGGGTTAATGTGTTGTACTCCACCCTCATTGTAGCCCATACCACACAGACAAATGTTAGGCATCTGTGTATGTAAGGCTGTGAATGGCCATGACCTATGAATATAGCTGTGTCAGTGTTGTGAACAACATACAGAATGGGCTGTGTGGTGAGGTGTGTGACATATGTGCACAGTCTGATGGATGATACCAGCATTGTCACCACTAGGTGAACATCCCTGTACCCATTAACTACTACCTAGGCTGTGGTCAACATTATGGACACTGTGTAAAGGATGGTGCTGTGCAGTGCACCCCCCGACTTGGTGACATCTCCAGGCCCCTTAGGTAGTCATATGAGGTACCCATGTCATGTCAGAGTGGCATCCATGAGCACAGAGATCACTGGGCAGGCATATACAGCACTGTGGTGACCAATATTGGATCACATACCATCTTTAAGGGGTAATGGCCATGCGTGGATGGGCGATACCAGCCTTCACAATCCTCACCTCCACTATGCAGCATGCTGTCTACCTTACAGAAAGACATTTTCTACACCATGATGATGAACATGCTACATGTCCATATCCTGATCTGTAAGACATATTTCATGGACAGCCACCGTCCTAATACAGGGATCGCCACAGGCTGGACAGATCTCTGTGCCATATATGTGACATACTCCCGCCATACCATGCAACCCTGTCCATCAAAGCTGCACATGTCATCCCAGTCATACATGGTGTGATGGCCACATGGTAGATGTACTATCAACTGACTGGATCAGTAATGTGGCACTGATGCACCTTGCGGTGCCATAATGGCTGTCTGTTACAGCTTGGAAACCATGCCTGCACATGCTATGGTTGATAACCATCCCTGCGAATGACGTCTGACTAGCCATTATCCCATGTCTATCACATGTGCAACACAGGCGATCCGTGGCAGGATGTTGAACAGTTGTACAGTGCTGTGTAGATGTATATGGCAAAACATATGCATGTACAGGTGTCCATGCGTATGTGTGCATTGTCACTGCTCAAGTCCATTACGGCTGTGTCTGTGTTGATATGTGACATATACACAGCATCAAGGTCAACAGCATTACCATGGACACATCCAGGCATGTGCAGATAGGTAAGAACACAAGTGCAGGCAAATAGACATGCCCACAGCAAGACAGCATTCACATGGAGAATGAACACTGTAATGAGGTGACACACATATATGGTGATGATATCCAATGCATAATGGGTGTGACATGTGTGTGACACAAACACATCAGTCATGTCAGTGTCATGATGCTTTGCAAAGATAACTGTGCAGATGTAGTAGATGTCATAGAAATGTATGTGCAGCAGTATCTCTGTACATCTCTGAAACTGTGACCTGTCACCATCATTATGTCTTACAGATAATGCCCCGTACACGCCTTCCAGCATACAGCCACCAGGAGGAAGATGTCCTCATCCCACAACTCCATGAGAACTATGACTTATTGTTCATCCATGTGCCACAGCATGTCCAGCAGCTGGATGACCTGTGGCAGGATCTACGCAGGAGGGTGATCAATGTGGGTGGCCATAACCGCACCTACCAGCAGGTGCGCAGACACTGCACGGACTTGATATGACATGCAAAACAGCGTGCCACTGCAATTGCCAGGGAACAAGGTGGAACAGGTGGTGGGCCACCAACCCAGGCCCACTCACACACACCGAGGAGCTACTGGCCAGTCTGGGGACACGCAGGGAACAGCATCCACAAACACTAGCTGCCATCATGGAGGTGGGTGTCTCCCAACCAATGAGCCTGGAGTTGCCTGGTAAGTCAGTACTGCACATATGGCTATTATATCCCATTTAGTTGCATGTGTCACTGTACATTATGTAAAGTAACAACATATGCAAGGTATATGGACACACATGCTGCATACTACAGTATGCTACTCTGTGTATGCACACATGTGCATACTATATGCTATTACACAGGTGAATGTGTTAACATGCACAGTGCAACCTGTGGCTGTCATACAGTCATGGATAATGTTCATACTGCTGTGTCACCCCTATACAGGTACCTCTGGCGTGCTGCACAGACATGAGTCCGTTGCAAGTGAGACTGTCATCAGTATCAGGCATGTTACAGTGTAGATCTATTTGCCATGTGGCCAGTTAACACTTGCACACTTGAAGTTTGTTCCAGTCATGATATACAGGTTGCATCACCCATCATTCACACAGGCCACCCACGTGCAATATATACAAATGAAATGATACACCAACTTGAAACCACAGTACTTGTCATTGTGACATGTGTGGTCAGCTGTGCATACAATGGTGGAGGTGTTCTACAATGGAGGCATATGTAGTATGCATTGGAACAACATGTGTGATACGCACACAGTACCACACAGTGAGCTGTGATATGGGCAGCCCACAGGTGTCACCATTGTGTCATATGCCCCTGCATTGGGTGCACACATTGTGATGTGCCACCTGACATGTCCCAGACACGTAGTGTTCTGTCTGCAATATTGTCACACTATCGCATGACCTATACCCCACATACCAAACATACAGCCCGTTGTCTGCATAGCCCTGTGAATTGTGAAATATCTGACATCTATGTGTGTATGTCATATGGGACAACACAGATGTGTGAGATAGATGGCCATCACACACATTTGGCCAACACATGTGCACACATGGCCATGGGGGATGGCCAGAGACATGTAGCCACACAGTACATGGGATGTGTATACACCCTGTTGCACATTATCCACACATGGTCCAATTATAGCCTTAGTTGACCAATTATACAGTTGATGTGGTACACTGGACATCCTAAAAGCCTGTGCACAGCTACTGGAGGTGTCACTGAAGTCTACCATATACGATCTGTTGAACATCACGACTGTGTCATAGCATGCAGTTATGGCTATGCAATGTGTACACATTATGCATTCTACAGCAATATAGATGCCTCATGATGCCATGCAATGGCACAGTGTCTGTACTTCACACTGTATAGCAATGTAGATGGCTCACACTACCCTCCCATGCTCATGCACATTTGCTAAACATGCATTCTATCTGTAGGGCATACAGACAACACAGCAATGTGAAGCCCATTATGATGCTGTACATGTGTCAGGACATGATTGTGTCAGACATGTATGCATGTTAATGCACAAGTCAGCAGATTACATGTCAAGGTCACGTCAGCCATGTGTACTGTTATCCTGTTCTGGGCCACATGGTGTATCACGGGGATGCATGCATACTACCATGATTGTGTGAACCGCATGGCTACTGATATGACACCTGCTTGCTGTAGTGTGCACCCCAGGGAGGTATGCTTACAAACACTATTAATGTCTGAGCTGCATGCCCTCTGCCGTATCACAGGCATGCTGCATGCCATCTGTCAAATCACATGCATGGTGTGTCTGTGTGTGTGTCTGTGTGTGTCTGTGTGTGTCTGTGTCGGTCTGTCTGTGTGTCTGTGTCTGTGTCTGTCTGTGTCTGTGTCTGTCTGTCTGTGTCTGTGTCTATTGTACTTTACAGTATTTCTTTGCATTCACAGGTGATGTAGGTGCGTTACCCTCCTGCAGTCCATCTGATGTTAGTGTCCCCACAGATACTAGCGGTGATAAACATATGCATGAGGTACAGGCAGGGTTGTCAGGGGCTGAATCTGTGCCAATGGTTAACATCCCAGCTATGTTCCCCTCTTCCCCGCACACAGTTCTGCTGCCAACACATACCGCATCACCAGTGGCCATAGAGGAAGGACAGTCAGCATCTGTTAGCGTGGAACAGGAATGTGTGGTGGCTACAGAAGGTGTGTCTACACACCATGGTGTCAGTGTAATGACTGCAGATGTGCCACACAGGCATGTGGTCGGTGCGGCTCATAGGGGGACCTCTGGCAGACATGCACCTGCAGGACAGAGTGCAGCAGCTGGTATCACCAGACGCATTTTCCAGACTGTAATGGCGGCACAGGCATGTGCTGAACGGCAGAACAGAGAAGGGCAGAGGCTGCAGAGGGCTGCTATCCATACCCTAAATGACAACATCCAGGCATTGGCAAATGCTCAACAGCAGATTGCTGATGTTCTGGATAGGCGATTGGGTGACATGGTCGGAAACCTTGACCATGGCATGGCAATCCGCGAGCATGAGCTGTCTGTGCTGGAACATCTGGTAGGAGTGAGGCGTAGGCCACGTGGACATAGGCCAGGAACACCACCTAATATAGGTCGACGTGAGCGTGCCACCTCACATGCCTGCTCCCATAGTGCCGGTAGCAGTAGCAGTGCAGCTGGTGCTGCGCTGTCCACACCAGGACACAGCAGGCCACGTGGCCATGGCCCTGGACGTTCTCAGTGGGGACACGGTTCCAGCGGACATGTGTCGTCGGATAGTAGCCACTCTGTACATCCACCTGGTAGTGCCCATGCAACCCCAGGCAGGCACAGGTCACGTGGCCATGGACGGACACAGTGAGCTGTACAACCTGGTCTGTACAATCTGGGGCTGTCAATTATACCCCGTGTAGGCCACACAAATGGCAGAACTGTGTACACACATACACGCACACAGAAAACACAACTGTCGGGCTCCACTACATCCACATGCATTCTGAACAGACATGTCCAATCAAATCACCGGCCGTTACACACACACATGATGTCATCCATTGGTGCAGCCTATGCCCCTGGCAAACATATCACCCTGTGCATATGATGAAGCCTGTGCCACATCCCTGTCATCCACACCATCGGTGCAGGGATATGCTCAAATATTCTGATGCACAGGGTGAACAGAATAGTGAGAGGTGTATGCAATATTACCTGTGTATGCATAGTGAGGGATGTGTATGTTGCAGTGGTTGTGTGTGAATACTGAGAGATGTGTATGTGACATAGGTTGTGTACTGTCGACATGCACCGGTCATACCATGTAGTTCAGGTGCAGCATGCATTGTGATGTGTTCACGGTATGTGTCTTGGTTACATCTGTAGCACCATGTTGGTTGTGATACCCTGGTTCCCTCCTATGGTGTACTTGCATGTGCCTACAGGTTGCAGTGTTTGCAGACCCCTACATGTAACTGTGGATTACTCACAGGCACGTCTGGCAATATTAGCATGCTACATGTACCCTCAACCTGACTGTTGGAAACACCAACATGACACAGATGTCCGCACATATACTGCACCTGACGCATGTGGTCAGTGCCACAGACTACACTGGACAGTGATGTGACATACATAGCAGGACACATAACAGATATGGTGACATGGTGCAGGGGTTGTACACAGCAGTCTGGCCAATGATGATGTGAGGTGTCACTTGGTAGCTGGTGGCCACACTGTGTAGCAGTAGGACCCTGTAACAGTACAGGAACATGGTCACATTCACGGGGTGTACACCACTATAACGCACACCCTAGAGTGTTGAAGTGGGGGCCCTTGCCTATGTGGTCATCACCCTCACAGTACTATGCACCCACACGATGTGTCACAGAGAAGGAACATGCACAGGTAGCCAATATGGCTGGGACCTATGGCATCAACAGGGTAGTCCACTGCATCACCATTATGGGTTAGTCACCACGTGGGGTTATTGATCATTTCTCACTGTATATTAGCATACACCCTCACACCAAGCACCAGACATACATGCATACACACACACACACACACACACACTGTGGTGACCACACATGTGTATACGGACAGTGGATGTGTGTGATGCACCACACCGGCCGACGTCATGCTTCCCACACTGACGTATGTACAGATCTCTACAATGGTGTACAGGGATGTGTAACAACTGGGACATAATCCCCATGATATGTGGCAACTCTGGTCACACATTCGGACACACATGGCAGTGCTGGGAATGATACACCTGCCATATGATGACACGTTTGATAGACATGCAGCGGTATTGATTGCATTATGTGTACCAGCGCTATGTTTGGCAATTGTGCTGCTATATACACACGGGAGGTTGTAGCTGTTACAGGTGCCATGTGACATATAGTTGGTAACACCTGACCGCTGTGTATGCGTTATGTCAGCACTGTCACGTAACAGTGACATAGCGTACTGTTTGCACATGGCATGATAGGATGGTGTGTGACACAACTGTGAGCCAACCCCTGCACACATACATCTACACAGGTGGTTCACCACTTTATGTACACACATCCCTCCATACGTGCCGTGTGTATGTCACCGTATACAGGTGTCAATGATGGGGCTGCATTGCAACTGCATGTCGTAGTTAGGTGCAACTATGTTATGGACATCGGCCACTGCACATGCATGGTTGCTGCATGCACATTACAGATATCTCATGTGTCTCCTGTTGCCATGTTTGTATGCATTGCTATTGTTGGACATGTGTGTTGACATACATAACACATGGACTGTGGTATGATATCACGGGTGTCACAGGCAACCAGTACAAGGGTATGTGTCCTGGTCAACATTGCTACCCCCTGTAGTGTGAGCATTCAACAGACATGGACCCACCTTCCATTTGCGTGCTTAGCATTGCTTAGGCCACTGTTATGCATGAGGTACATCAAAGGCTATGCTATGTATGTATGTGTTGTGTGTGCAGTCCATGCACACATCCACACAATCACATGTATGACATATCCAGACATGTGTTCATTGGTGTACAGCAACAGTCATGTGTCACAGCTGTGTAAGGGCTGTGGTATGTCTTGAGCTGATCTGTTCATGTATACTGGTATCGTTGCAATGCATAACACCTGTTTGGATCCCTGTCGGTACATGTGTACTCTGCACAGCTGGTGTACACCTCTGTACAGCCCAGTGGTCATGTGTCACATGGTGTTGTGGTACTGTAAGGCTGTGTGTTGCTGCACCAGTGACATGGTGATGACTTGACAGCTACAGTGTACACTGCAGTGTGTACGTGTGTGACCTGCACCTGTGACAGCTGTGATGGCAGCTGTGTGTGTACAGGTCACTGCATGTGTGTGACCTCCCTGTGCATGAGGACAGTTATACCTTACTGTGCCCTTCTGTGTGTACACTCCATCTGCATGCACGACAGCCCTTTGCAACAGCAGTGTGTGAGCGTGCCCAGTATGCTGTTGTGTAGATGGATACACACAGTACAGTCCATGTATGCAGGTATGTAGATGGACACATGGTACAGTCCAAACTGAGACCTTCCGTGTTTACACTCCATCTGCATGCAAGACGGCCCTTTGCATCAGCTAAGTGTGTGAGCATGCCCAGTACACCGTTGTGTAGATCGACACACATTACAGTCCAAATTGATGTATATTACCAGGTGTGCGGCCATGGCCAGTAACACCTTGTGTCGGTGATGTCCCTCTGTGCATGGGCATGGCCGTTGACATCCTGTATTGCCATGGTGGTCATCCAGGCAGCAGATTTCCGTCTTCAACGTCAGTATGGATGCCTACCGAGTACACACTGGGTGACTATCTTGAAGGTTGTACTGTCTGTGGTGCATACTGTGTCTATGTATTGTTGTTGTAGTGCTCCATACATGTATAGTTGCCCGAGTACACCACTGCTGTGTGTTTGTGTACGTCTACGTTGGGACAGTACTATGTCTGATCGTACACTCTCTATACAATCCCTGCCGGCGTCCTGGCATTTGAGGATGATGACACGCACCTAGAAGAATGCCTGTGGGACTGCTGTGTTTATTAATCTCGGTAGCACATTCTGTAAATGTGTCATGCTGTAGTGTGATAGGGTAGTTAGGTGTAAGTTCGATTCCCAGTCCTGCCAAGTGTGTGTGTGTGTGTGTGTGTGTGTGTGTGTGTGTGTGTGTGTGTGTGTGTGTGTGTGTGTGTGTGTGTGTGTGCATGCTCCCGTCCACCTGGGGACTCAGGTTATGCTTTTAGATGCTTCACACCACAGATATATCCCGCTGATGTCTTTGCCTTTGTGGATGTCGACACATACCTAGAAGAATGCCTGTGGGACTGCTGTGTTTAGTAATCTTGGTAGCGCATTCTGTAAATGCGTCATGCTGTAGTGTGATAGGGTAGTTAGGTGTAAGTTCAATTCCCAGCCCTGCCGTGTGTGTGTGTGTGTGTGTGTGTGTGCGCGCATGCTCCCGTCCACCTGGGGACTCAGGTTATGCTTTTAGACGCTTCACACCACAGATATATCCTGCTGACGTCTATGCCTTTGCGGATGTTGACATGCACCTAGAAGAATGCCTGTGGGACTGCTGTGTTTAGTAATTTCGATAGCGTGTTCTGTAAATGGGTCATGCTGTAGTGTGATAAGGTAGTTAGGTGTATGTTCGACTCCCAGTTCTGCCAAGTGTGTGTTTCCAGCTGCATGACAACATTACATTGCTTTTACAGTATTCACTCACCATAACATCTGTACGGCGTCTTTGCCTTTGATGCCGCTGTCTACAGGCTAGACATATGCCTGTGTGATTTCCGTGATCTACTAATGATGGTTGCACGTTCTGTCACTGTGTAATGCTGTTGTGTGGTACAGTGGTTACGTTCGTGTTCTGCTCACAACCCTGCCACGTGTGTGTGTGTGTGTGTGTGTGTCTGTATGTGTATGTCTGTATCTATATATATATATATATATATATATATATATATATATATATGTATAGTTGCCCCGAGTACACCACTGCCGTGTGTTTGCGTACGTCTACCGTGGGACAGTGCTATGTCTGATCGTACACTCTCTATACAATCCCAGCCGGCGTCCTGGCATTTGTGGATGATGACACGCGCCTAGAAGAATGCCTGTGGGACTGCTGTGTTTAGTAATCTCGGTAGCACGTTCTGTAAATGCGTCATGCTGTAGTGTGATAGGTTAGTCAGGTGTAAGTTCGATTCCCAGCCCTGCCAAGTGTGTGTGTGTGTGTGCGCATGCTCCCGTCCGCCTGGGGACTCAGGTTATGCTTTTAGATGCTTCACACCACAGATATATCCCACTGACATCTTTGCCTTTGCGGATGTTGATACGCACCTAGAAGAATGCCTGTGGGACTGCTGTGTTTAGTAATCTTTGTAGTGTGTTCCGTAAATGCGTCATGCTGTAGTGTGATAGGGTAGTTAGGTGTATGTTCAACTCCCAGTTCTGCCAAGTGTGTGTGTGTGTGTGTGTGTGTGTGTGTGTGTGTGTGTGTGTGTGTGTGTGTGCGCATGCTCCCGTCCGCCTGGGGACTCAGGTTATGCTTTTAGATGCTTCACACCACAGATATATCCTGCTGACGTCTTTGCCTTTGCGGATGTCGACACGCACCTAGAAGAATGCCTGTGGGACTGCTGTGTTTAGTAATCTCGGTAGCACGTTCTGTAAATGCGTCATGCTGTAGTGTGATAGGGTAGTTAGGTGTAAGTTCAATTCACAGCCCTGCCAAGTGTGTGTGTGTGTGTGTGTGTGTGTGTGTGTGTGTGTGTGTGTGTGTGTGTGTGTGTGTGTGTGTGTGTGTGCGCATGCTCCTGTCCACCTGGGAACTCAGGTTATGCTTTTAGACGCTTCACACCACAGATATATCCTGCTGATGTCTTTGCCTTTGCGGATGTCGACACGCACCTAGAAGAATGCCTGTGGGACTGCTGTGTTTAGTAATCTCGGTAGCGTCATGCTGTAGTGTGATAGGGTAGTTAGGTGTATGTTCGACTCCCAGTTCTGCCAAGTGTGTGTGTGTGTTTCCAGCTGCATGACAACATTACATTGCTTTTACAGTATTCACTCACCATAACATCTGTGCGGCGTCTTTGCCTTTGATGCTGCTGTCTACAGGCTAGACGTATGCCTGTGTGATTTCCGTGATCTACTAATCATGGTTGCACATTCTGTCACTGCGTAATGCTGTTGTGTGGTACAGTGGTTACGTTCCTGTTCTGCTCACAACCCTGCCACGTGTGTGTGTGTGTGTGTCTGTGTGTGTATGTCTGTTTCTATATATATATATATATATATATGTATATATATATATATATATATATATATATATATATATATATATATATATACTTTCTGCACATAACTCTACTCTTGCATGGACAGCTGACTCTTTCATGTATCGCATATTTGCATAGCTTTCACATACCAATGGGGTATGTTGCAAATCCCAGCATTGTCCATGCAACGTTCGTGTTACAGGTGGTGTTACACGCCCTTACAGGCATTTGCTGTATAGCTTGGCAGACATCTATCCTTGCTGTACTCTCACTCTACTCGTACATGCCGGAGGCTTTATGTATCATGGCCTAGTTTTGCTGTGTGTATGTCTATTTGTGCTATGTGCATGGCTGTGGGTATGTCCCACTATCATCATTTGTAAAGGTGACAGCCCTATAGGTACTTCATGTAGGCTGCTGTGTCATTTGACATGTCAGCACATACCTGCGGACAGTAATGAGCGTCCTACTGCAGCACTTTTCATACCTTCTGAGTTATCTTGCAGTCGATAATGCTGTTTCCTCACACATGTATCTGTTTCTGATCATACCACTCCACCTCCTAGAGCAAACATCTGGACAAAGCCTTAACTGATAGTAGGACACATAGGGGCAGAATTTAAATATTGCTCTTACAAACGTAGATAGATGACACAATAATAGGTTTTGCATTAGTATGACTTTTCTGACAGATTTGCTGTCTTAAACCCACGTTTGTCATTATTTAATGACTTCAGTTCTCAGTAATTTGCCAGAATGGTACTGATTTTAAGAGGAACACACCAAACATATGAGGCAAAACTCTGCACATTCTGCGTAAATCTGTACAGTTGCAGAGTATGTGTCTGATACAAGATATCAATTTTCTGACACCAATACACACACTGTATGGCGGCATCACAGGCCAGATGCCATTACATTTATATTGCAGGACACACCCACCCAGAGGGTTGTATTCCTCACAAAGGCCAACAGCTGCTTATCCACACTAATTATTCTATCAAGTACCTTATGTGTACACCAGTATTTGCACTTTCCGTCAGTGGCAGAGCTCATGTACGAGTATGGAGGACTGGACATTGTAACGGTGACACTGCATGACACCCTGAGGGACACATTTCTTTTCAGTCTATTAACCTTCCACATTGACATTCACATTTGTCGGAGTACATGCTTATGACTTGTACATGTTTTGTCATTTGTCCTGACGTCTTTCTTCTCACCTGTCCACCTAGTATCCCTAGTTCTGTACATGTATTTTGGACAGGTTACCTTCATACCTCTCACCTGCACACATTATGGGTAAACGCCCTGATGTTTGACCTTTACTCTTGTTACATTTGTCATAATAATGTGCCTTTCTGGTAAATTACTGGCAAGGCATTACAAACTGTGCAGTTAGATAATAGTGGCTGACATTTCTTTGTCATGATTAGTAACACTCATAACATTCATATTCCTGACTATGCCAGTATTCTATCAATGTTCTGACTTTGTCTGGGGTATATCTAATATAGTCCCTATTTGTATTTCATGTACTATGCCTTAGTGCAGCTGTCTTATTCTGACAGTTTGCCAGATATGGTTACCATCTTGGTCATACGCATGTCCATCCATGATAATCACCTACATGACACTGATATAGGGCCCTGCATATTCCCACAATGGTTTACGCAATATCCAGTGGATGGTTTGCCCCATTATTGGGAATATAGGCGTGTGCTATACCCACATCACTGCCACGGGGCGGACCTAATAAATCTATGCCAAACACCACCTAGGCCCATTTCTGCATACCCATGATTCCTATACCTGACACCCCTCCACAGTACCTATTACACATGCATAATGTGGGCGGTACTAAAATGTGGAGACACTTATAAGCACTCCCCACTCTCCGGATATCAGTTCGTACGTCATACATTCTATCGACACATGTGTTATTACCCTTGCACCTGCTACTGTTGCATGTACAGCTATATCGTATTTGCTGAGATCACTTCTTTTGCGTCAATGATGGTTGACACTATGTATGGATCAATTTTTGGGGTCCTGCAATGGACACCTATATTCATGTTTAAAGTGTAGAACTTGCAGGACTGTCACTTTCTGGCCAATGGTTTGGAAAGCAGCGGTTTATTCACCTTTCGTGCATGTCTGTTTGTCTACCCATAATAGCTATGCCGTGGCCTATTTATGTACATATGTCATATCTACAGGACATATGTTTGTTGTGTATACATATATACATGTACAGTCCTCATTTCATAATTTGCTTTGGTTTACATCTGTGGATTATGTGTATACACATATATCTATATCCATACCATACCTTTCCACTGTACAGATTGTCGCAGAATGTACTGCTGGTTGCCTCTTTATCTTGATTGTGTTTTCATAACCTGTGTCTATCTGGCAATTTAGTGGCATTTCATTAAAGACTTACGTTGGGAAATACTGGCAAGCAGTTTAGGTTACGACTGCATACCCTTCAGAGAATCCATGCTACTGACACACCCGTTATTCTATCCACTTTCTATGTTTGTTCTGGCACATATCTGGGGATTGTCCCTATTTGTACCAGTAGTTTGCATGGCTTTGTCCGGTTTCAAACTTTACGGGGTTAACAGGCTTGAGCCATGTATATATAACATGGGGGAAACAGCATTCATTTACTATGCTGTGAGTGGATCACACACGCACAGGCGCACTTGCATATACATGTTGTGGGTTACATCTGTTTAATAGATATGTGTGCTTGCGCGGCCTTTCATACTTCTGACCATAACACTTACTTATCTGTAGTCCGGTTTACGGACTGGTGTGAAACACATGGTTCACCTTTACGCATTTAACTGTGTGTGCAGCACGAACGCATTCATTACACTTTACAGGGATATCTGCAGTGGTCGTAGGTCAACCGGGACTGCATTCACGTTGGACGGATGCTGGAAACAGTATTCTGTTGCTGTTCTGCCTCATTGATATGCATACCCATAGTACTTAGCTACATTGACATATGCCTCACCGCTTCACTTACAACACAGGCATCCATTCCCCTGCGGTGAGAAATGCGGTACTACATATTACACATTCCCTATTGCCTACTGCTGTGGACCCCAGCTGCATTGTTAATCACTCCGAGGATATGCAGAACACCAGGGCATATAGTCGTATCACATACATGTTTCTGATTGTTAGGATGTTCATGTAGTGATCTGGGTATAGGCTTGTCCGACTGGTGAACGGAACTTCCCTGGCCGAGTTCAAATGTCAGATGAAGCATGTGGACAGGGAGCTTCTCCCTATTATGAACATTTTACCTGTATTTATAGACACATGTGTTTGTGCACCTATCAGGAGCTTGTTCTGTTGGCAGTACATATTATGGGTGGGGTTGTTACGGTCTATACTCCACGGTGAGGGGGGGGGGGATTCCCATTCACATTTGACTATTACCTGTATTCATTCATACGGGGATTATTTTCTTGGGCATGTTGTGACTACAGGTATGCAGTTGTACATTACACAAATGTCATGGGTTGTTACTGTACATATGTACGGACCATACCTCTCAACCTCTTTGAGTAACAAATCTGCGCAAACCCTACATGATGGGGAGAGTAAGAGAGACACATTTTAACTAGTTTCCTTACAAGCTTATAACGTTGATAGAATACTAGGTTTTGCATTATCATGACTCTTCTGCAGGATGTGGAGTGTTATTCTTAATCCTCATTATTTTGTGACGTCAATCCACACCTATTTACTGGACAGACACAGATAGTCGGAGGCACACAACAATATGAGCCAACACTCTGGTCATTCTGTGAATATCTGGACAGTTGAGTGATATGGTATGAACCTCTGCAATACGCTGTTGTGTTCTGGAACAGCAGTAGCTCGGCATTAGGGACAGATGTCGGGACGTGCTGGCAGACAGTTGAGTTTCAGACTTCATACTCCAGACATTAATGCCATTGTGCACACTGTCATTCTATGATATATCTATGTTTATCCATCCACATGGATATATTCCTGCTTGCACCTGTTATACATTCTAGGGATCTCACTCCTCTGATCTCTCCATACTCCTGCTCCTCTGTACCCTCCAGCTTAACCAGACTTAGCTGACACTCACTTGACTCCAAGTATGTCATTGTTGTAAATTTCTGTATTACCACTACAAAACTCTGGATTTGCATTGTCTTATTATGCACATTTTATGCATGTGTATTTCCTGACTGTATGCCTTTTACTCTTGTATTTTACCTGTAACATTATGTAGCCTTTATTTCCTTGTATTGCTTGTGGAGCTTTTCTACCCGGGTCTCCACTGTTACTGGGCACTTCTTCACCCAGTGGACTTCCCGGGTACTCAGACTGCACATACATGAATAACTTCTAACAGCTATCTTTGCATATTGTACCTGCTGTTGTACCTTTGTCTCACTTGTATTCACAGCTCTGTCCAGATATCTAGCTCACACAGGTTGTCAGGTATGGTCGGTCACGCCGGCACACACTAGGTATCCCTCACACTTCATCAGGGTTATCCTGTTAATGTCGGGTGTCTTCCTCACCCTTCTGCCATTTGCCACTATGCGAGTGTGCAATATATTCTCCCGCATATTTGTGTGGGGACACGTGCGTCACGGGAAGGTGTTTTATCCTGGGTACTAGGTTATGCATAACCACTCAGGTCTGTACAGTGTCTTGGACCTCTACTTCATGTTCTGACTTGTGTCCAGATATGTACAGGATTGGACACCTTGTCGTCATATCCATTCTACTATTTACACAGGTTACTTATCCTGTAAGGGATATTCCAGAAATTGGACCATTCCACACAGAAACGATGTCAAAATGTATTTTGGCTTTATGAAAATGTGCAGGGGGTTTAACATGCAGGGAATACATGGTTTGCTATCCTGACATTGCCTAGGGTGACAATACTACTACATATGCGTAGGAGTCGGTATGTGTAGCTGTGTCTGCAACGAACCAGTGGGCCACGTACGGGTGGATTTGGTGGAAGTTCTGTTACGGGGGTGGGTTGTGTGATGTGGAGGGTCTGCTGGGTAACCCATTATGCAGCCAGGTGTGGTGCATTTGTTATGGCCAGTTCCATCAGGACCAACCTGTGGGTATGTGACGGTAACATATCTATACATTTTGATCGCATATTTACATGATACATATGTTTGTGGGATTGTGTTCTACACTATGGCCTATCTGCTTGTCTTGCAGCTGTTTCTCCATGTGTTTGTGTTTATGTCCACTTCACCCACTGCCCCCTCCTATACCTCTGCTTCACCTTTTCTGCATATGACACAGTATCGCTTTTGCGGGTTTTACCATTACCCATCCACACCTCACATGCAAATTACTCACATCCGATAGCTCACTACTTTTGTTGTTGGGCCATGACACGGCCAGAGTAGCACATTGACTGCCCTACAGGTGTCGGGTACCTTTATGGTTGTGTGGACTACCCTGCCATGTTTGCTTCCCACGTGCTATACTTCACACACATGGGTACACACCCATACTTCACTTTCATTACTTAGTTGGTATACCCGGGTACTACCCGTTCGGCTGTGTCACATACTAGTTTGGCTTCTACCGATGACTCCCGGGTTTTGCAGACCTGTTATACTCATTGGGGGGATGGCACCTTTTCCTATGTCCATGCTATTCCTTCCACATATCCGACTGTTGTGGACAATGCCTCCCCACAGTCTACTGTACTGTTTCCACCTTTTCAATTGGCCACAATGTAACATTTGCGGTGGACACAACACATTTTACATGCCGACACATACCCACGGTCAGTTCGGCAGATAGAACTTACAACTCTTGCCTATATCTAAGCTTTAGTCTTGTAGCATTTCAGTGGCTTATTCTTTTTCTTATGACATTTATATAATATACATGTGGAGAACAACTGTTTAATGCCACTATTACATGACGTCTGAGGGATAATTATGTCCTATAATCTCTGCACATTTGCCATGTTTACAAGCTTGTGTCGGGACACATCTGGCCGCAGCGGTACTGTTGCTCGCAAAGTGGGACAGGTGGTATTCTTAGTCGATGGTACGGGTCATACTGTTCCTTTCAGCCTACATGTGTCCTTATTATTGTAGCTGTTTCTATGCCCCTGATTCGTTTACATGTGTATTCTATTCCCTATCATATTTGTTACGTGGGATACAGACATACCTTTTGTATGTGACTATTACATCCCTTGTGGGATATGATTCGGACATACAGTCACTACATATATCTACATTTCTCCTCGTGTATTTTGTTATGGACACATCTGCACAGCTATGTACCCTCCCTCACATTATGGGTCAGCTGGTGACCCTCTCCATTGGGCTGGACGTACCTCCTGGCGGCGCCCTAGCATATGATATGTTTAACTTCCACATGGTATAGCTATCAAAACTACGTTGGACTATGGGCACACATTTTTTCTGTCATTTGTTCAAGGGTAGGGACCTGTTATTCCTATCGTGCATTTGTGTTTGCTTCTTCATTTTCTGTTCGCAGGGACTATCTTGCATGCTTTGTATATGTTTCAGTCTCCACGGACACTGATAGGTGCGATTATTACTGCAGGCGGACTATAATATTCAGCAGTTTAGGTTGCCCATCGACAGCCGACATTGACACGCCTCCCTCTGCAACTTCGTTACACCCCATGCACTCGTGCACATTTCGTATGCATGTGGCTGTGGCGGCTGCATGCCTTCATTAATATGCATATGGCGCTACTACTCCATATATACGCCACACAGCCGGCGCAAGCCTTACACCGGCCTTGCGCCGAGCTTCATGAATCCAGGGGCAGATTTTTTTAGGGATGGAAAACTGATTTAGTAAGGGGTTACTGAAGTAACTCCCTACACTATGATTACTGAAGTAAACCCTCTACCGCTAGGTTCTCATTTGAAAGAGTGAACAGTCATATGAGTGAATGCTTTTCCCTGGTGTAAAACAGCAAACGGTTATTTAAGCAAACATTCACTCAAATGTTTTTTTATTTTTTTGCCAGCAGCCTTTTGTATGGGATTGTATTGCAGTAGGGAAAGGAAATTTCATGCTATTGTGTGATCTCTGTGGTAGTATATATAATTAGCAGGGCATGTTGGGGTGCAGGGATCTCGCCTCCCTACAAAATAAGAGTTCTGTTGTTTTGCATTTTTGATCATTTTTGATTCACTCTAAAGTGACTGGTCTTTGAATGTTCACGCTTGGGAATGTTCAATATTTGATGAGACATCCTCTCCGTCTATCTCTATTTATAAAATTTGTGTTAAGTGGCATTGTGTAGATTCAATGGCAGTCAAGTCATAGATGGTTGGCAACTTTTTCATCACAACAAGAATCAGAGATTTTAGCCCTCTGGTAGACTAGGTGTTTCCTTGGGTCAGGTAATGATGAAAAGTATTCAGTGATTTGATTGTAATGTAGCTCATTTCATTATATACTCATGTGAAAGACACACACACACACACACACACACACACACACACACACACACACACACACACACACACACACACACACACACACACACACACACGCAAACACACACATGCAAACACACACACGCAAACACACACACACACAAACACACACACACACACACACACACACACACACACACACACACACACACACACACACACACACAATACACATACTTTTATGAATATATTTCTCTCTGGCTCTATTTAAAACACACAAACACACATGCACGTGAGCACACACTTATATATGCACATGCAACCACATAGACATATTTATATGTAAATATAGCTACCCTTGTATAGTTCAACATATAGTGAGATAGATAGATAGATAGATAGATAGATAGATAGATAGATAGATAGATAGATAGATAGATAGATAGACAGACAGACAGACAGATAGATAGATAGATAGATAGATAGATAGATAGATAGATAGATAGATAGATAGATATATAGATAGATTATTGTGCAAGTAGACCAGAAACCGCTCCAAACTTTTCCAGTGATTCAGAAACATCATTTAAGTGGTTGTGCAATGATTAGTCAGTGTGATCCTATCAGTGTGGCATGTCCTGAAGATAATTAACATTGTAATAGGAGGCAGTTACCATGATGATGTAACATGAAGTAACAATTCATGGGTAGAATCTGCACTGATTGTGAAGAATGGAACATACTATGATGACGGTCATGTGCCCCACAAATCTCTGCAATGTGCATGAAGAACACCTGCATCTCTGCACTTCCCCATGGACGTAGTCCCATGACCCCAGGAACTGGTTTATAAGATAGATAGAAAGGGGGGAACAAGCAGATTTGACCACAGGTGGCCAAGGAGAAGCAAAACCTGAAATGGGTGTAAGGAAGAAGAGTATTATTATTATTATTATTATTCTTTTTTTTTATGAGACAAGTGCCCATTATTTTCTTTTATGGAATGTTATTGTAAAAAATGAAGAATGTTGCACTTATGTGCAGGACAAAGAGTATAAAACAGGGTGCAGGGACAGAAAAAGAAACAGAAATGATAGACAAACACCAACAGAGGAGGTATGACAGAAAAAAATTGGGGAACACACTGAAGCTAAAGAGAGACAGAGAGAAGGAGATCTGGTGATTGGAAGGACTGGGTTACAAACTGAGTAGGGAATGAAACACAAGGTAGGTAAACATGATGATGGGGGACAGGGTGGCAGCAATGTCTTTTTTGCTTTTTTTTCTCACATTGCCCAGGGCAGCAGCCAGTATGTGTTCATTCCTGTCTGCTTCTGACATGCCCATTAAGTCATTCCTCCTTTGGTTTTCTGGGTAGGGCCAGGCACTGGTGCATCTCTGCCAGTTGTATAAGGATGTTCTTCTGGCAGCTGATGCAGATATTAAGATACTAGTTCATAAACACCATCAACATCTCCTTAAATCTCTGACAGGCAACATACTGGGACAGTCTGGTGGCAGCACCAAAGGGTGTGACAGCATCCACTCAGTGACAGACCAGCGAAGGTACTATGGTACCATCCAGGTCACCCCTGCAGAATGATGTTTGTCACCCTGCAGAAAGACAGTGCTCTAGGCAACTGGAGATCCAACAAGAAATGGCAGGGCAGGTCAATGGCATAGTGACAACTTCCACACTTCAACACAACTGTGGTCGACACTACAAAATATAATTATTGTAGAAAAGGAAAAATAAAATAACACCAAATACATATAATAGGAGGACAGCAAGAAAAAGAGATATAGTAGGAAAAAAAAAACAGTATCAGGCCTATATATGACTATCAAGGGTAAAATTACCTGTAGAAACACAAAACTTTTGTTAGGTATGCAGTGGCAATTTGAAGGCTGTGATATGCAAGGCAGACTAGAGGGTTAGATGAAATTACAGGCAGTGGGTCACAAGGGACATGATGACATAAATCTTAACTCAGGGCCCTATTGTGTGTGTTGGGTGAAGCCCCTACTGCTATGTTTTATTGCCAAGTGATAAGGAAATGTATGGTATACACACCAACTGTAAACATATTGTAGAGCAACAAGTTGACCATATCAATGGGAAACAGAAGCAACAGCAAAATCACTAGCCCAAAAATTGGCAGCAGTCAGCAAATGGCAGATCACTAGTACTATGTGTGCCAGCTAGTAGTATGACTCATAAGATTCATAGTGATATCAAGGCAATTCAGTCTCACAGCCACATGCACTTTGCTAGAACCCATCCTCTGGCCATATTCTTTTTCCATAGGAGAACTAGCCATTCAAATCATGTTATAATTGTGGGTACCCATCCAATTATCCAGGTTCTTTTGAAGGATTATAGTGTATCACATCATTTGGCCTGCAGATGTAGGTTGTTTCAGAGGAGAAAATGTGCTGGGAGATGAACACATCTCTCCATAGCATTTTACAAATTTTGTAGTGAAGATTTAATCCTCTGGTTCTGGTACTAGCAAATTATTTAACTTGCAGAGCTACAAGAAGCACTGGACAATTGGGTCTCTAGTGTTGCAGGCTAGATCACCCATGTAGAGTCTGTAAGACATCGAATATAGTGATAGTGGTTCCAGCTTCTTTTACCATTTCAGGATATTCAAACCACTGATCTTAGTGTTGAACCTCTGCAGTCTTTCTAGCATATATATATATATATATATATATATATATATATATATATATATATATATATATGTATATATATATATATATATATATATATCTATATATATATATATATATATATATATATATATATATATATATATATTAAGGTATATCCCAAATAGGATGTTTTTCTCAATATGTTGCCTTAGTGCTGAACATATGGATATGTTGACTTCTTTAATGATCTGGGTTATAATCCCTTTGTAATTAGCTGCACTAACTGGAAGTTTTTTCTGGCTATTGTTGCATGGTTATCAAAAGGGAGGAAGCTATCATCCCTTGTTCCAAAGTCATTAACTATATTTTTATTTAGTACCAGACCACTTTTAATAATGTAAGCTGAAGAGTGAAGTTGTTTGGCAAATGGGATAGTATTGTACTTTTTCATATTTAATTTAAGTCCATATATTTAATTTAAGTCCATATATTTTATACCAAGTACTTACAAGTGTGAATTCTTGTGGAGAGTATGAGTATTAGATAAGAACTTGACAATAACTCCCAGTCTGCAGTCATCTGCAAATTTACATAGTTGAGGCCTTAGTTCCAAGTCTGGAGGTGACAAAAGTAAATGCCAAAGAAGAGGAGGCCAACACTAAGGCCATACGGACACTGCTGGTTACCTTCCTACTTTCTAATGAGGTTACTGCCATTTGAACTCTGTGGATTCTGTCTTGTAGACAGATTGTTATCTATCTAATCACATGGGAAATCTATTTTAAAGCATTAAGCTAACTTATAATGCATGTATGGAATATAGTCTTAAAGTCCTTTGCCAGTTCAATGACTACAGTGTTGACAATAAAACCCATGTCAACAGCCTGTGAAACCCTTCCAAAGATGTTTACCAGATTCATTAGGCAGGACTTGAAAGCCAAACTGCTGAGGGCCATGTTTAATAAGATTTTTGAGACTGTAGTTTATCATTATAGGTGAGAAAGTGTTATGCCCTCAGTATGCCGTGTAAAAATGTACCTGCAATGGCACTTTCTTGGGATAATACATGCCATATGTCAGGCAATCTGATCAGTGCACCCTGTATGAAAGCAAGGCTGGGTCAGTGTGCATAGCAAGCTAATTGAGCTAATTGCATAGCTATCTAGTAGAATGTGACATTTGGCATGCTGGAAGGACAAGACATGGCAAGCATATGATTCTTTACTTGACAGTGTGGGCACCTCTCATAGGCTGGATGGTTAAAACATCACATAGACCTGTAAGGACAGTACAGGTGTGTACAAAGTATTATATTCCTGCAGAGAGTAGGTTGCATTAGTAGCCTCAGCATACTCTTATGCAGAAAAATCTGTTGCTATGATATTTACATGCAGCCATATTAGTACAGGTACATAATTACCTGTGCATCTGGAGACACAGTCCATACATCTCTGAAACAGGAGTTGACCTTCTTCAATTTGGTCAGAATTTAAAAAAATGAAATAAAAAGAAAATGCATATGATGCATGCATCCTTCACAACTGGAATATTTGTTATGTGCTTCATGCTATGTGCTACATTGCAATAACATACATCTGCCATGTTTAAGTATTATAAAAATCAGGAACTCTTTCCCTAACCTCTTAATCCCAATGGTAAAGAAGGTCAAGGTGGTAGCTTTTTAGGTTAAAGTAGTTGAGCCAGTATTGTTCACCTGAGCTGGCGATGCCTATTGCCATAGTCACAGACCTCACAATATAACCCCAGGAATCTAACTCATATTGCCAACCCACAAGAGAGCCCCCCAGCAGATGCTCCCAGTGGTGTTTATATATTATGTACAGAAATGTTCAATATTATGCTCACCAGGATATTATGCTTACAGCTACGCTGATGGTTGTGACTCCTCATATCATTTTTTATATACAGTTCTGAATCATTCAGCCATATTATCACATTTGCCATTACTTTCATTATAATAATGTTGCTCATTTCATCTTGTTACATGCTCATTATTCACTTGTTACATGTTCATTTGCATGTTCTTGTCAACTATAAGATTTTACAGCCTTTCATGACAGTGACACGTGTATGTAAAATGTCCCCACCCCATGCACAGCCTCTCATCATACAATGCGTTTCACATTTTGTTTCTGAATCTCAGAGTTTGTCAGCAATGAAAGAAAGAATGAAAAAGTCATCCCTCTTGCAGCTAGTTATGAAATAGACTTGACCAAGTGCTTTTGTCCAAAAACTCTTTTTATCAGGATGCAAAAATATATAGTACAGCAAACGTATTAAGTCATTGCATTAGTTGAAGTTGGCCAAAATGACTGTTCTTTTAAGTGGTTAAGGAATCAGGTTGGACTAGACTGATATCTTGAGAAGTGGAAGACATGTATGGGATTCTATCATTTGCAATGATCTAATGATCTGGTGATTTGGTATATTCAATGTGGGAATGATACTTAAGAATTCAAAGTAATTATCATACTTGAGTTATCATGAAGCAATGTGAAGAATTTAAATACAACCCTTACCATCAGATCTAAACGAGTGACAGGTTTTAAACCCTGGTAAATAAAGACCTTTTTCACCACACTTAAACATAGGTTTGGTGACTGCAGAAATATGTTGAATTCCAGCATCAGGGAGGTGTCAGGTTTAAGCAAATTCTTGTTTAGATGCACAGTTCTGAGCAGCACCAGATTTATGCAAGAGTTAAGTTTAGTAAAAATTACATAAACTGCATTTTGCAATTGTAGTAAGAAATAACTAGTTTACAGTACTAATCATAGTCAAAGTTAATTTACATCAGCTAAATAACAAGCTAACAGACCAGCAGAAAACCTCAGCTATATTATTTCTGATGATTGTTGCTGTTTCTGTCACACCACCCTAGTGCACATAAATATCTAAAAAGTTCAATATACTGCCTGGCTTCAATATTAAATAGTAATTCAGTGATATACACACACACACACACACACACACACACAATATATATATATATATATATATATATATATATATATATATATATATATATATATATATATATATATATATATATATACATATACATACACATACATACATACAGAATTATATAATTCACAGTAAACACAGTCCCCCGGATTCTCAAAAGCTTGCACTGAGTGCAAGATCGGTGCAGGAGCTCAAGCAGGCAATATGTGTGCCGTGTGATCTAGGAACAGCCTGCAGGGGGTGTGCGTGAGCACTCCTGCACTAATCTTGAACGGACTAAGTCCCGGTAGGCAAATCATCACATTTGCAGGTGAAAGCCATGCAAATGAGGTGATTTTGCAATCCAGGAAGCTCGCGATTGTCTGTGGAAGACTAGTGCTATCTGCAGAAATGTACTTGGTTAGTAACAGAGTACATTTTTTTCAAAATCCAAAACGGAGCTGTGACAGCCCCAAATAAAGGCTGCATATCATGTAGTAAGCATCCCAATGGCCAAGTATAAGGCCACTGGCATTGCAAACAAAAAAATAAATACAAAAATAAACTTTTATTTTTTTAGCCAATCTCGCCTGTTTAAGCTTAGGACAGTGGCGCACAAACGGGATAGGGGGGAAATAATAAAGTAAACCTAAAATAAGCAGTCTGATTAAAATCACTATTATGCCATGCAAGTCAATGGCAGGCAGAAGACAACCTGGCTAGTGACTAGTGGTTGATAAGTGGGAGGCTCAGTGTAAGACATGTAACTATGCATTACCAGGCAATCCCACGCAAATGAGGGGAAGGATAGTGAATCCCTGTTTTCCCCAGCATGTCAGTCAGATCCCAACAGTGTAAGAGTAGGAATAGCTTGGTGCAAGCCTAGGAGTTAGGTGACATCATGGGTGGGTATGCCAGGCATACTGTAAGTGGATTGGAGCTCTGTGGCTTGGGTTTGCTCCTAGTTTAGCACATCTAAGCTACAGGGTGTGTCTAAACCTGCCTAGCACTCTTTACAAATTCTAACCGGGTGTGCTTGCCATGCACCCGGTTTTACAGGGAAAAAAAAAGAAGTTAAACCAGGAAATAGCAGCAGAGTGCACATTTGAGCACTCCGTTGGCATGGCGCACACACAGGCTTAAAAAGGAAGGCAATGGGAAGGGAAAACAGCAGTAGGAAGGTAATCAAGGAAAACTAGCTTAGCTGGCAGGTGAAATGTATCAGAATCAGCCAATTACACAGGCAGCAGACCAGACCAGCCTAGAACACTACTATAAGCTAAGAAACACCTTCCCCTCTGTATAAACAAGAGGGGAACTTTTAACACTCACAAGAGCAAAATGATAAGGGCTGCAATAGCTATCATACAACTTGTGAAAGAGGCTGAGGGTGGTGAGGATGTGAATGCTGTTGACCAACCCACAGTGAGGAGACAAAGAGTGTAGAGACCCAGGGTAGCCTACCAGGCACTACGTGAGCTGGAGATAGTGGAGCGGTATATGGTGGTCCTACATCAAAATGTTGAGCTGTGCCGGCCATGCCTGACACACAGAACTAACAGAGGGGAACCCAACCCAGTGGATACCAAGGTATGTGTAGGCCTAAGAATACTAGCTACAGGTGCCCTCCAAAGGCCAACTGAGGATATGATGCTGATTTCACAGGCATCAGCATCCAGGGTACTCCACCAGTTTCTGGATACCATGTCACCACATGTCGGCGAGCATGTATATTTCCCCAACTCCCGTGAGGCATTGGCCAGCAATATGCAACTGTTTCACCAAATAGAATACCCAGAGGTAGTGAGTGCTATAGAATGCACGCACATACACATCAAAGGACACCCGGTGAGCAGGGTAGGGTCTACATCAACCACAAGGGCTTCCCCTCCATCAACTGCCAGGTCATGTGCAATGCTCAGGGCATAATAATGAATGTGTGAGCTGGCTGCCCTGGAAGCTATCACATTTCCCACATCTGGCACCTGATGCAGCTGTACCACATATTTGCCAATGGGGACATCCCCACGGCCACCTAGTGAGGGATGCTGGATATGCACTGTAGCCGTGGCTGATGACACCCATCACAAACGCACACACACCCGAACAAGAACTCCATAATGAGGCACACGCACAAGCTAGAAATATAGTAGAGCATGTGCTTGGGATGCTCAAGTCATGGTTCTGGTGCCTGGACACATTTGGTGGAGCGTTGCAGTACTCACCAGCTACATGTACCCAAATTGTCCTTGTATGTGCCATTCTATGCAATATGATCCTGCGGAAACAGCTGCAGCAGGAACAGCATGGGGCAGGGCCACACAGTACCCCACCAGTGCCAAGGCCTGCACAGGCACAGAGTGACTCAGAGGAGGAACAACCTGAGCCTGCCCCAGTAGGCAGAAGAAGACATGCCCAGTATGCCCTGGCCTTGGCAAAGAGTCAGCACACAGCACATACACTGACAAAGGAGGGATCCAGGGAATAACACCTCTCTCCGACTCTCACATGCAGTAAAAGGGATGCCAAACATTACACTACCTGTGCCTAACCATGTGTAGGGAGTGTACTATGTGCATCCAACATAGGCAGCCCTGCAGCACCACCCTCAATACTGGGACACCCACAAGGTAAGTGACTCACACATGCCAGTCGGGGGGGGGGTCACATACCCAACAACAGTCACAGCCAGCAAGACAGGTGTAGACAAACACAAACAAAGGCTGTGCTATTGCCTCTGAATGAGGCCTATGGGTAACCCCCCCAAACATACACAGATAGACTATAGCAGATCAGGCAGTGTGATGTCAGTTCTGAAGGGTAGGAAGTCAGAAACTAATATGTAGGTAATTAAAAACTAAGATCTGAAGTACACTGGTATGCCTCTAGCCAGCACAATAGGTAAGACTACAGACTGCAATGGAGTACCCGACATACCAGTACAGTCCTAGAAAATGTGTACAAGTGTCAGATGTGCCCCCCCACATCCAACGTAAAAATGTAGTCACAGTCAGGTGCGCCACGCCACAATCCTGTGTAGAAATGTAGAAATAGTCAGGTGTGCCCCCCATCCTACGTCAAAATATAGTAGCAGTCAGGTGTGCCCCCCACAATCCTGTGTAGAAATGTATAAATAGTAAGGTGTTCCCCCCATCCCACATAGAAATATAGTAACAGTCAGGTGTGCCCCCGCCACAATCCTGTGTAGAAATGTAGAAATAGTCAGGTGTGTGTTCTCTCCATCCTACGTAGAAATATAATAGCAGTCAGGTGTGCCTCCCACAATTCTGTGTAGAAATGTAGAAATAGTCAGGTGTGCCCACCATCCTACACAGAAATATAGTAACAGCCAGGTGTGCCCCCCATACAATCCTGTGTAGAAATGTAGAAATAGTCAGGTGTGCCCCCCCATTCTACGTAGAAATATAAAAACAGTCTGGTGTGCCCCCCAATCCTGTGTAGAAATGAAGAAATAGTAAGGTGTGCCCCCATCCTACATAGAAATATAGTAAAAGTCAGGTGTGCCCTCCCACAATCCTGTGTAGAAATGTAGAAATAGTCAGGTGTGCCCCCATCCCATGTAGAAATATAGTAACAGTCAGGTGTGCCCCTCACAATCCTGTGTAGAAATGTTGAAATAGCCAGGTGTGCCCCCCCAATCCTGTGTAGAAATGTAGAAATAGTCAGTTGTGCCCCCATCCCACATAGAAATATAGTTACAGCCAAGTGTGCCTCCCCCCATAAGCCTGTGTAGAAATGTAGAAACAGTCAGGTGTGCCGCCCATCCTACGTAGAAATATAGTAACAGTCAGGTATGACTCCCCCTTCAAGCCTGTGTAGAAATGTAGAAATAGTCAGGTGTGCCCTCCCATCCTACGTAGGAATATAGTAACAGTCAGGTGTGCCCCCCACAATCCTGTGTAGAAATGTAGAAATAGTCAGGTGTGACCCCCCCATTCCACATAGAAATATAGTAAGAGTAAGGTGTGCCCCCCCACAATCCTGTGTAGAAATTGTCAGGTGTGCCCCCCATCCTATGTAGAAATATAGTAACAGTCAGGTGTGCCCCGCCAATCCTGTGTAGAAATGTAGAAATATTCAGGTGTTCCCTCCCATCCTATGCAGAAATGTAGTAACAGTCCTTGCCAAATGATTGACAGGTAACCTGCAGAGACAGCATGCTACCTGTAGGTGTATAACACAAAGGTCAGCACTGCAGTACAAACTACCTGGATTTGATCCACACATTCAATACAGACGGCCATACTGGGGCATGCCCACACACAGAGTAACGAAGGCAATGTCAGTCAACATACCGAAAGGTCATACTGGGCATGCTCACACACAAACACATGAAGGCCATGTCTGCAAACAGTAGTGGACCAGACATATCTGGCAGCTGCAGATGCTAGTGCAGGCACTCCTCAGTATGCACCACACATGCTGTGCACACACAGTGGATAGGAATACAGGCATATGTGTAAGGACAACACACTATAATAAGCCAAAGGTAGACGTACATAGATGTGTGGAAGAGGGTGACTCTGACAAGGAGTCATCCAGGGCTCTCCTGCCTAGCACACAGCCAAAGGGCCACAACCACATGAGGGTCTGATGTCACACACTGCAGATACTAGCCACTGGTATCTGTCAGTATTACAGAGTATGTGGTGCACGTGACAGCTGTGCAACATGACTGTTCAAGGAAGTAGTCATCTAGCAGCTATATACACGTACCTGTGGAATATGACCCAGGTTGTGCCCGCATGTGGCGTGTCAATCCCTAGATGAATGGGTTATGGCCCATGCACAAACACTGCCCTCCCCATAGCCCCACTATGACAAGCTTGCTGAGGTAATCTACTGTGAAATACATCTTTGGGAGAGCTGTATCCCAGTAATATCTGTGGTGCATCCCATACCTGCGTACTGCTCTAGTGTGATAAACTATTTAGGTAGGAGTGCTAACCCCAGCCTTGGCAACTGTGTGCATGTGTGTCTGTCTGTGTAGAGAGCAATGCTTTTTAGGGTGGTCACACTCCCTACAATTGAAATGCTCTACTTTGGTAAGGCTGATGATGTTATCCACCTAGAAATACATCCCTGGAAAGATTGCATCCCAGTAATCTCTGTGGTGTGGACCATAACTGCATATTGCTGTAGTGTGATAAAATAATTAGGTAGAAGTTCAATTCCCAAACATGGCAAATGTTTTTGTGTGTGTCTGTCTGTGTAGAGAGCAATGCCTTTTAGGGTAGCCACACTCCCTATAATTCAAATGCTTATTTTTGGCAAGGCTGCTGATGTCATCCACCTAGAAATACACCTCTGGGTAATTGTAGCCCAGTAATCTCCATAGCGCATCCTGTAACTGTGACCTGCTGTCGTGTGGTAAATTAGTTAGGTAACTGTTCTAATCCCAGACATGGCAGGTGTGTGTGTGTGTGTGTGTGTGTGTGTGTGTGTGTGTGTGTGTGTGTGTGTGTGTGTGTGTGTGTGTGTCTGGCTCTATCTGTGTAAAGAGCAATGTTTTTAGGGTAGTCACACTCCTTGCAATTCAAATGCTCATCTTTGGCAAGGCTGCTGATGTCATTCACCTAGAAGTACACCTCTGGGAAGCTGTAGCTTAGACATCTCCATAGCACATCCTGTAACTGCATACTGCTGTGGTGTGATTAGTTAGTTGGACAACTATTCTAATCCTAGACATGCCAAGTGTGTCTGTGTAGAAAGCAATGCTTTCTAGGGTAGTCACACTCCCTACAATTCAAATGCTCATCTTTGGCAAGACTGCTGATGGCATCCACCTAGAAATACAACTCTGGGAAGAATGTAGCCCAGTAATCTCTGTAGTGCATGCCATAACTGCATACTGCTGTAGTGTGGTATAGACCTCTGTTAGGGGTTCTATACCCATGCATGTTGATTGTGGATGTTTTTTGTGTGTTTCAATGGCCATGTAGGGAGCAATGCATTTTAAGCTAGTCTCACTCAGTACATGTCCAATGGCCTACTTTGGCAGTCCTGCTGTCATCCAATGTGGAATACACCTTTGGGGAAAGAGTACTCCAATAATCTCCATGGCACATCCTATTACTGCATAGTGCTGTAGTGTAATAAACTAGTTAGGTAGGGGGTTCAACTTCCAGACATGACAGGTGTGTGTGTGTTTGTAACTTGTATCCTGTGTGGAGGTGGGTGTGAGTGTGTGACACCTGGGCCCAATGTGGTGTGGTTTTTGCAAATGTCTTTCATGGTGACCATATATAACAATTTCCACTGTACAGGGATAACAGATGTGAAATAGCTGAGAGGCTGGGGTGCAAATCCATACCCATACATGTGACTTCACAGCCAGACAATCACAGTTAGCAACCCCAGTATTACCCAGAGCACACTTTCAACCCATGTCACATACACATGCACACACATGCCGAGGCAACAGCCAATATGTGTGTAGTACACTGCATATTGGTGACTGATAGTAACTATAGAGTGATTTCAGTGGCCTACACAGGGCATGGCACCCTGTCCATCTGTCGAATAGGCATATACATGCAGACAGTGCACATTCCCCACTGGACACCTGCAACACCTGTGGCGCCATCACATGTGACCCACAAAGGAAATACCATGCCTGAAAACATGCCCTGTATGAACAGATGCCACTGACGCCAGGGAATACAGTTAGCATGCTATAAATGTATGTGCAGGGTTAACCTGCTGTCCATTACCAGTTCCCGCCACAGGTGGCCAAGACTGACACATCTGATGATAATCTGTGTACACAACATGGGCCCGACACCCTAGGTACAGTTTAACATGTCACTGTACATGCATGTGCGAGGTGTGCACATCCCAGTCACCATCCATGTCATGGACTAGGGAACACATACATGGCAAGTGATGCACAGCATTGGCCACATGCAATAGCCTCCCAGGTGACTGGATGGTGGATACAATACCCACCTGTGCTGGCAAATGCAGAAACCACAGGCCTGAGCCACAATGCATACTATTGTCATGTGGCCTGATGCCAAGGTATACCCATCATTTAGCCTTGTATAGCTGTCTGGCACAGTCGACCATCACATACCCGTGCAGAAATGCACCCATGCATGTCAGTACTGGCACCCTGTGTGTGTGTGTGTGTGTGTGTGTGTGTGTGTGTGTGTGTGTGTGTGTGTGTGTGTGGGTGTGTGTGTGCATGTGTTGTATGATGTGTATGATGACATCCACACTCACTACAACCCCCAGTGGCATACTGATGTAGGCTGTCTGATGTCAAACACTTCCCCATTACCTTTGCCTATATAACCTCCGTATGACCCATGTTGTGCATGTGATACCTGCACAGTAATGTGTTGTGGCAATCTCACTAGTGATGAACTGTATCCCTGGTCCTGCCAAGTGTGGCAATGTGTGTGCGTCCCTGTGAGAGTGTGGCTGTGTGGACACTGGCACCTGTTCATGCAGACAGGCACATGTACACCACCTACCATATAGCTACCATATCCCTGTTGTAGATGTCACTCACTATCACATATATGTTCTGTGGACTCCACAACAGGTAACCTATGTGGTGCATCCAACAACTGCATAGGACTGTGATAACACCACATAGTCATTAGGGGTTTGATACCCTATGCTGGTAGGTGTGTGACACAAACATGCTTAGATTTTACTCTCCCACCCCTCCCTGACTTGTCGATGCCTCTGTCTGCCTCTCTCACTCCCTCACTGGTGGATGTGGAGACTTATACCAGCTTTTCCTAGGCAGTGGCATGTGCATTTTAGGTAACACTCATGATCATCTGATGGCCTCTGCATGAGTTTCAGCCCTCCCCTAGCTGATTGCATGTGGAACAGCTGTGGTAATATTCCCATAGGCAATTGCATTGAAACACACTCCAATATCTAGGAACATCATGTTTGTGCTGGTCCTTTTCATTCACTGTGAGCAGGAACTCATTCTGTTGTTTGGCAAACAGCATCTCAGGGATTTTCCTCTGACAACATACACTGTGGAAACAGGCCAACACACAGGAGGAGGATGTGCCTGACCTGACTACAGACTGTAAGTGCTGCTATAATGCATTCGGATTAATGTTGGTTTTACAAGGTGTGTGCGGATATGGCTGTCCTGCATGTATTAATACCTGCCATGGCAGTTGTATGTTTATGAGGACTCCCCATCTGTAGGGTCATCTGCAGATTGGGCAGTGTGTGGTGCCTTTGGTGTCATGCGTTACCCACAGAACATGTATCAGTGAACTGCAGAAGGTAGTGTGAGGAGTGCAGTCTGTAGATGGTGAAAGCCATGACAGTTAATGACTTCATATCACTCATAGGACATATGTTGCAACAAACCCTGTTACAACAGTAAATGTATGATGTTACAAAGCAATGTGTCAATATTGGTCCTGCGTATGTGCTTCCAGCCAAAACTCAATCAACCTTTGTACATATGTCATGCAGTAAGAGGTGCATATGTGCTGTACACCATAATTAGTGTCATCATATCTGATAATAAGCCAGTGAGATATCAGACTGCTACACGTTATGTACAATAGGGGATATATTTGATGACATAACCTGGACATACTGTGGTTGTTTGTACAGTACTGAGGTCTGTGTACTTATGGTGAATGTTGACAGTTTGTGTATTGTTAATATGTACCTTGGCCTGTGTACAGACTGCGGTATTTGTCATTGTCCTAGGTCCCATCCTATCTGATGTGACATGCTGCTCCACTGTATGTTACCATATTGGCTTACCTGTTTGTAGGGCCATACACACATGTCCCATATCACAGTCAGCAATCAGACCAAACTGTGTAGTGGCCCAGCATATGTAGGGTTAGTGTGTGAGTGTCCCATATGAGGATGGTGTTGAACAGATAGTCCATATACTGTAATATTATGCTAGCTTGCCATATGTGGCTGTGGCTGTGTTCTCATTGGTTGGGGTTATGCACTTTCACACAGGTGCATCTTACCCTATGCTGTGACATGCCTGTACAGCCTGCTATATATGCAGGTACATGTGCATTCCCCCATAAGTGATGTAGGCCAGTGTTAAGCCTGTCTGCCTGTAGCCTGCACAGTGCATCGTTACATGCCTAGCAGCTTAGTGTACTTACCCAGTGAGATGTCATGTGCAGATACTTGCCAGATGTATCGCTGCCAGGCCTCCTTTAGCAGTCATGTATGTCAGACAGAGCAAGGGGATGCTGTACAGTTGCATATCAATATCTAGTTGGTAGTATGTGGCCATGGCACCCCTGTACCAGCGGTTAATATGTGTCAGGCCAGACAGGGATGTGTGAATGCATAACCTATGGTGGCATATGCATACCAGTCGTGATGTGTTATACGAATCTACATGGCTGTTAACATCCATATTGTCAGGCATGGTACACATGTTTTTCACTAAGGGGTTCTGTGTATATCTCTGGACTGTACAGAGTGTGTCAGAATGTCCACACATATTGGCCAATATCTCTGTTGCAGTCGACAGGGGCAGTACATGCTAGCAACGGTACTTTACTATGATGTCCGCAGGATGTCTGTCAGTAGCCAATGGCACACATTTGAAAAGCAGATGTGACCTCCCACACGCACCATGTCTGTGAAGACAATTCCAATTACAGTAGCAATAGTATATAGAACTGTAATAGTACACAAATAAAAGTTTTCCATTTCTGCAAACCTGTGTGTGCTGTTTTTCCTATGACCTCTCTGTGGGTATATGTTGCAGGCAACGATTGTCAGTTGCATGAGTGGGCCATACAGTGTCCAGTTGTTCAGGTGTGAACTGTAGGCATAGTTGCTGTTCCATATTTTGTGCACCTTCTACATATGTATCTTACTGTACATATCTCTGGGTGTGTATGTGTAGTCACATATATATATCTATATATATGTGTGTGTGTGTGTGTGTGTGTGTGTGTGTGTGTGTGTGTGTATTTGTATATGCATATGCATATATGTGTCTGTGTATATGTACCCTGAGGTCCCATTTCCTATGGGAGCCAGACTGTACTGCATA